>NW_015552765.1:245348-262771 GCF_001515605.1 Sinocyclocheilus anshuiensis | reverse complement strand
GCAGAAAGATACTAACTTTTCAATCTGCTACGTTACTGACTGTACTGACAAACTATGCTGACACCGTGTCTGCGCTGCAACAGAACGCGTCAAAGCGACCGTTGAAAATCATTTGAACTTCTGTCAGCACGTCATAAATAGAACGAGGCATCAGTTTACTGATTCCGCCGTAGACAACATAATGGGTTCTATCCTACACCGGACGCGAGCGGCGAGACAAAATACAATAGAATTCTATTGTATTTTGTCGGGCCACGCGATGTGATGTGACCGATGTGATAAGCAACTCGATTCGCGTTAGAGAGGGTTCCTTGAGCTGAAGGGATCCCCCGAATTTGGTGCGGATTCGCCGTTACGGAGATATGGCCGTTCAAAGTTTCAATGGCTTTCCATAGACTTAAGCTTTAAAACGTTTCATCCAGGTCGCCAGTAGCAAACAATGGAGCGCACTCTGTTGGACAAACTAAGTAATTACACCATTTCAAGCATTTTATCTTCGTTATATGCTCTGTAAAAAAAATGTTCGTATCGGCGGCATATTGCCGATACATACCGATATATCGGCGACAGGCTCATATCGGCCGATAATATCGGCTAAACGATATATCAGTCGGGCTCTAATATATATATTCTGCCTTTAAATTAATTGAACATGTCACAACAACGTACACACACTACTGTATTCAGATTCATTATTTGTATAGGATAAATCATTTATGCATATGAAGCCACCAAAACCCTCTTCAACGCCTTCAGTCTGGAAGCTGTTGTCAGAGCTGAAGTAGCTGCTGGCAGAGGGTCTGCATGACATCTCTGTGCTCGTACAGGTACATCTGAGTCTCCCACAGCATGTCAACTAACACAGCGTCACTGACCTCATCCAGCATCACCTCCTGAGACAGCTGAGGACTCATCCTGAAGCAGCAATGACATGAAATGTGAGAAGGAAGGTAGGAAGTGAAAACGAAAAATATTTTTGGTAATGAAATTGAATGAAAGGTAGAATTGAAAGGAAACAAAATGAAAGGAGGAAAGAAATTAAAAGGACAGAAAGAAGGAAAACAGGAAGGAAAGAAACAAAAAACATGAAATTAGTTGAAATCAAATGTAGGAATGAAGGAAACAAAAGGAAGGAAAATAAATGATAGAAGAAGGGAAGAAATCAATAAGTGAAAGGAATGAAGGAATTAAACATTTAATTAAACAATACAAAGGGAGAAATTAAGAAAAATAAGATAAATTAAAAGGAGGAAGGAAGGTTGGGAAAAGGAAAGAAGGAATTAAATAAAATTACAGAACAAGGGAAAATTAAATGAGAAGGAAGGAAAGAAGGTAGGAAGAAAGGAATGAAGATAAATGAAATGAAAAAGGAAAGAAATGATAGAAAGAGGGAAGAAATGAGGTGATATGAAGGAATAAATGAAAGTAAGAAAGAAATGATAAAGGGAAGGAAGGTAATAAAAAGCAGGAAGGAATGGAATGCATTAGAAAGAAGTAAATGATAGAAAGAGGTGAAGAAAGACAGAAAGGAAAAAAATGAAAGGTAGGATGGAAGGAGGGAAGAAAGGAAAATGAAGGAAGGTTGGAAGTGAAAGACGGATGAAGGAAGGAATGAAGGAACGGTGGAAAGAAGAAAGTAAAATAAAGGAAGGGAGGATGGAAGGAGGGAGAGAAGGAAGAAAGGACAGAAAAGAATGGTAGGTAGGAATGAAGGAAAAAAGACACAAAAGGAAGAAAAAAAGGGAACGAAGGAAGGAAATGAATGACGGGGAGGAAGAAAGGAAATTATAGAAAGAGAAGAAATTAAGGAAGGAAGGAAGGAATGTAATGGATGTAAAAAAAAAAATTAAGGAAACAAAATGAAATGAAAGAAGTGGTGGGACATTGGAGGTCATAAGTCAGAAAAATAAATAAAAGGACACAACGATGTATAAAAGAAGAGAATAGGAAGACATGAAATGACAGACACAAGGAAGAGAATGGCATAATTTCCTCGCAGAACAGAAAGAGTGCAGAGATTTACAGAAACCGCAGCATAATTGTTCAAACGAGGCTGTGAATGAGGGTCAGTCGCTCACAACTGACCTGTGATAGTTTATATCGGCCATCTCACACCACGCTCGGGCTCGGTCCACTGCACAACCATCTGAGTCTGTACACTGACAAACATAAGAAGAAACATGACTCATGACTCACTCCAACCAACACACAAAAGTGCCAACAACTTGCACCTAAAACAATGGTACTTTTAAACAGGCAACTGGAGGTTTTTGTGAGGTTTGTACACGTAAACTCACACAGTCCACAAGCATCTTGCCCAGCTCTTTGACGCCAACGAAGGTCTTGGCCAGCTCCAGTGGATTTGAAGGCCTGAAAACATCTACCGAGTTCACCGCCACTTGAGGAGGTTTACCGGTGCCCAATGAGACGACCGCGCCTAACCTGCACACTTCTGATTCACGGCCCTGATGGAGTGAGAAAAAGATGCACGTATAACTAGAATACACTTACACCATTTCAAAAATGTCCAATAGATCCTAGTCAGGGTTGACATTGTGTTTCATTTAAAGCAGAAAAGTAGTCCGTTTAATCCTGGTCCTCGCGACCCCCCGCTCTGCACATTTTGTAGATTTCTCTTATCACTTCAGAGGTTTGTTCCATTTGACCATAAGTGCCCTGCGAAGTGGACATCACAGGATATTCCGCCATAATTCCAGTTCCAAAGGAGCGTGTATGTTCCATTCAAAGAGCATTAAAGTGCGAGAGACGTGGCTATTATGCTAATTTCATGATTACGGTTAACCCTTCACACTTTTGTAGTAAGTTGTCTGTGTGTGAAGATGCTGCAGGCAATGGTGTAGCACAAGTCTGTGTTCTTAAGTTAAGTAAACTTCAGCCGATTTCCCATGTGCAGGGAGTAAGGAGCAGTGAACACTGTGTAGGGACCATGTCAATCGGAACACAGTTCATGCATGGAGCTCTCTTCTAACAAGCCGTTTACTTGAATCAGGTGTTAAACAAGAGAGACATGCCAAATATGCAGAGCGGTGGGTCGCGAGGATTAAAGGAGTGGTTGATCAGCTTTTTTCGAAAGTTTCATTGTGTTTATGGGGTGCAGTGTAACGTGTTAATGCTTCGTTTTTAAAAAAACAGCATTGTTTTCACATATTTTAACTTTATTCTACACCGCTGTTTCTGTTCTCGTCAAAACGGTCTGTTGACTTCCTGATTCTATGAAGCCACTCCCTCAGAAATACGCAATGGGCTCAGATTGGTTAGCTGACCCAGTGTGTTGTGATTCGCTAACCGCAGAGTGCACGTTGTCTGGAAACGTCACGCCCCTTCCCATTACGGGTAGTTGCGTGTTCCCGGGAGCGGGGTATGTAAACATCGGGGTTAGTGATGTCACAAACCCGGGAAGAAGCTCGTTGTAGTCCCTACCAGCCTTTTGTAGTCCTTAAACAGTGATTTCTTTAAAAGAAAGTATCTCCCTTTGCATTGAACTTTGAACGTCGTAACTTTGCCGACGTTGTTTATGCTCTAACAGCAACATTACACACTAACTAAAGTTAAAAAGTGAAATCATGGCTTAACAAATGTGTACAGCCAAATTCAGCCAACAGTCAACCCCAGTTGACAACGCTCACAGAGGCGCTCGACACATGCGCACTAGAAAGTTTCATCCTTGTCAAGTGTCTGCACTATTTCTCTGCAGAAGTTTACAAAAAAGTGAAATAAATAAATATACAAAGAAAAGTAAAATAAATAAATGATTTATACTTGTACTTCCTTATATATATATATATATATATATTTTTTTTTTTTTCCACATTTATTTTTTCTTCTTTTATTTATTTATACATTTAGTTATTTCCACATTTATTTATTTATTAGGCAGACACTATGGTATGCATAACAGGTAAATACTCACCGTTAACCTAGGCCTGTCGCGATAATTAAATAACCGTCTAATCGTACTCGGTATCGGCAAGTACCAAAAATAAAAGTATCGGTATCGGGCGAGTACTGAAAAAAGTGGTATCGGTGCATCCCTAATATATATATATATATATATATATAGCCTTTTTACATTTCTTTGTATATTTATTTATGTATTTATTTCTTTCTAATTTTGTCAGGTTTGGAATTCCATAGTTGTTATTCTGTCTCTTCAGTTTCTTTTGCTTGACTGTGAAATAACTTCCCAGGCCAGTGCTGCCACCTTGCGGACCAACTTTGAAATATCGTACTTGGAACAAACATTAGGTGCATTTTCTTCGGATGGCGAAATTTAACCCACAAATAAATACCAAAGTATACTTTGGGCTTTAGGACACATCTGCTTTTCAAAACCCATTAATCAACTGGATTTTTTGGGATGTACGATTTCTCTGCTGAATTTTTATATTATACTAACTAAAACCCATTGTACGAAATATTGTTGATATTACAATGAAACATGATGTAGTCAATTACATTTCTAGCTAAAAGTGAGTCTTGAACAGGTAATTCTTGTGACCAAATTTGTGAATCAGACCTGTGCCTTCAGGGCTTTGTTGTACTGGTGTATTTCTGTCATGGCATCTAGCGTTGGGTTATTGGCCAGCAGCCCTCCATCCAGATAGTTATTTATTAGGCAGACACTATGGTATGCATAACAGGTAAATACTCACCGTTAACCTAGGCCTGTCGCGATAATTAAATAACCGTCTAATCGCGATTATTTGAATCTTGTCTGAAACAACCGCGATTATTGTGCTATAAATCGCACAATAGTCGCACAGCAGGGCAGTGATACATTTTGGTAGCCCGACTGGAAAACACAATACTTCAGTTTCTTTTGCTTGACTGTGAAATAACTTCCCAGGCCAGTGCTGCCACCTTGCGGACCAACTTTGAAATATCGTACTTGGAACAAACATTAGGTGCATTTTCTTCGGATGGCGAAATTTAACCCACAAATAAATACCAAAGTATACTTTGGGCTTTAGGACACATCTGCTTTTCAAAACCCATTAATCAACTGGATTTTTTGGGATGTACGATTTCTCTGCTGAATTTTTATATTATACTAACTAAAACCCATTGTACGAAATATTGTTGATATTACAATGAAACATGATGTAGTCAATTACATTTCTAGCTAAAAGTGAGTCTTGAACAGGTAATTCTTGTGACCAAATTTGTGAATCAGACCTGTGCCTTCAGGGCTTTGTTGTACTGGTGTATTTCTGTCATGGCATCTAGCGTTGGGTTATTGGCCAGCAGCCCTCCATCCAGAAAACGGCCCATTGGTCGAAAGTAAGTGGGAGCAGCTCCACTGGATCGGGCGGCACGCCAAACTAATTGCTCTGAGAGAAAGAGGATGTGACTGAGCGAGAGAACCAAGAGTGCACAAGTTGA
This sequence comes from Sinocyclocheilus anshuiensis, assembly GCF_001515605.1. Taxonomy (NCBI): domain Eukaryota; kingdom Metazoa; phylum Chordata; class Actinopteri; order Cypriniformes; family Cyprinidae; genus Sinocyclocheilus; species Sinocyclocheilus anshuiensis. The sequence continues at coordinate 257,368 of NW_015552765.1, read as the reverse complement.
TTAGCCTCCTAGAAACAAACTAACGACCCCTTAGTTCCAACGTGAGGTACGACTGCGCATCAAACACCAGAAATCATGCATACTGTGACCTTTCTGTTCCACACACACACTCTCTCACACACACACACACACACACACACCTTCATCCGTCACCTTTCTACGCTTTCTGGGAGGTCGAGTATATCCTAATACCAAAAGATCTTCATCCTCCCACCCTGCAACAGTCACAATGAAGCTTTACGCATTGAGATTGAGGATAACTAAGAAACCAAGAGCACGAACATGAGCGTTTTCACCGGCACAAAGATAATTAGCGTAACAACATCCCGAGAATGAAAGTACACAAGAGATTTACCCTTCGGCACAGTAAGGGATTGAAATGTGGCTGTAGATGTGTATGGAGGGTCTCTTTGCAGGGCTGGTGGGTCGTAATTACGAAACAGATGCAGTTCACCAGGATGTCTGTCTGCAAGAACGCTAGTCACCATTACTCTGAGAAAAACAGACAGAAGATGTATTAAAAACAAGCCTTTTCTGAAGAATATTTGGGATGTTGGCTTGTGCAAAACTCACTGGCCCTGTTCTAAATGGTATTCACGAGTACCAATCTGAAAGCTAAAATGTAAGTCACTAAGTCCACAAGTTCATATGAAGTGTGCCATTTGGGACAGGACCAACGTTACCAGTTGGTGTTTCGTTAAGGTGCTTGGGGGGTGCCTACGAGCTATCAGGCAGTTGGTGTTCTTTTCGCTAAGGCATTGTGAAGGAGTTATGGCTATAGTTGCTAGGGCATTACAAAGGAGTAGTAGGGTGTTGCTAAGGGGTGTTCAGAGTCGTCACAAAAGACTTTATGGGTGGTAGCATTGCTAGGGTGTACTGGGCCGTTACTAAGGCATAGCTAGAAAATTGAGTGTTTGCCATGTTATTCTAGGTCAGGGGTCGGCAACCCGCGGCTCTTTCATGCCTCCGCGGTGGCTCCCTGTAGCATGGGCACAGAATACACGGGGGACATGTTCCCCCAACTTTTAATAAAACCTAAACTATTCCCCTGCACTTTTTTCAGGAAAGTGTGTTCATGTAGACGTTTTATTCGTATCCAAAATGATATGAACATTACGGAGCGCTCAACACTCTCATTCAGTGTATATTTCATTTATACTCGAAGCCAGAGAGCGCTCTCGCACAGAAAGTCCAAAACGGACTCATAGAAGTAGTAATAACTTATGATGTGCCAGGAAATCCCTAATATGGACAAAGGCATCCAGCTATTGCTGTTGCTAAGCTGAATAACAAGCATAAACCATAACTGATGAAACGTGAAGACAATAAACGATTGCGACAATATATGGTTTATGTGTTTCAAGACATGAGAAACTTTTTTTTTTTGTAAATTAGACAAACATACATAAATATAATTATTATTATTATTATTACTACACTTGACATTTCTGTCTCCCTCACTTCTGAAATGATTGCTGCGCCCCTGCCCTGTAACATAACTGAATATAAAACTTTAGTTATATGCTGTGTTATCTTCATTTTAGGAATTGAATAGGTTTTGTGGCTCCACGTGAATTTTATTCGGTGGGAAAGGGGCCAAAATGGCTCTTTTGATGTTGAAGGTTGCAGATCCCCATTCAAGGTGGTTGCTAGGGCATTGCTAGGTGGTTAACAGGGTATTGTAGTTTTTTTTTGCTTGAACATTGCTATGGTGTTCGGGTGGCTGCTAGGCAGAGGTTGCCTTTGTAATTTGGTGGCCTATTTAAAAAAAAAAAACATTCAGAGGAAAAGGCTGCTTCCATTGTCTAACTGTGGCTATTTTTTAGACAATTAATCGTCAGCCAAATTTCATAATCGTGACAGTCCTACATTAACCAAACGCTTTTCACCTGTTTCAGGATCTCTCACGGTTTACATAAATATAGAAATAAATGCCTAAGTAAAGTAAGTATAAATAAATAAAAGAAAAACTAAATAAATGTGGGGGGAAAAAATTTAATGTACATAAATAAGGAAATATTTTTTACTTTTCTCTGTGTGTGCGCTTTTTTCAGGAAAGTGTGTTCATGTAGACGTTTTATTCGTATCCAAAATGATATGAACATTACGGAGCGCTCAACACTCTCATTCAGTGTATATTTCATTTATACTCGAAGCCAGAGAGCGCTCTCGCACAGAAAGTCCAAAACGGACTCATAGAAGTAGTAATAACTTATGATGTGCCAGGAAATCCCTAATATGGACAAAGGCATCCAGCTATTGCTGTTGCTAAGCTGAATAACAAGCATAAACCATAACTGATGAAACGTGAAGACAATAAACGATTGCGACAATATATGGTTTATGTGTTTCAAGACATGAGAAACTTTTTTTTTTTGTAAATTAGACAAACATACATAAATATAATTATTATTATTATTATTACTACACTTGACATTTCTGTCTCCCTCACTTCTGAAATGATTGCTGCGCCCCTGCCCTGTAACATAACTGAATATAAAACTTTAGTTATATGCTGTGTTATCTTCATTTTAGGAATTGAATAGGTTTTGTGGCTCCACGTGAATTTTATTCGGTGGGAAAGGGGCCAAAATGGCTCTTTTGATGTTGAAGGTTGCAGATCCCCATTCAAGGTGGTTGCTAGGGCATTGCTAGGTGGTTAACAGGGTATTGTAGTTTTTTTTTGCTTGAACATTGCTATGGTGTTCGGGTGGCTGCTAGGCAGAGGTTGCCTTTGTAATTTGGTGGCCTATTTAAAAAAAAAAAACATTCAGAGGAAAAGGCTGCTTCCATTGTCAGGGTGTTGCTAGGTTAGTATGGTTGGTGGTGTGTTCAGGGTCATCACTAAGATATTTCTAAGGAGTTCTGGGTGGTTGCTATAGTAGGGCATTGCTAGGGTGTACCAGTTTGTTTCTAGGGCATTGGAAATTCTTGCTATATTTGCTAGGTTTTAGGTGGTTGTTAGGGTGTTCTGGGTCTTTGCAAGGTCATAGCTAAGGAGTTCTGTTTGCTAGGCAGTTGTTAGGGTGTTTTGGGTGGTTTTAAGGACATTGCTATGATGTTGTGAACTGATGCATGGGTATTTAGGCTGGTTGCCAGAACACTGGCAGTAAGGGCATTGCTAGGTTCTGAGTGGTTGCATGTGTGTTTTGGGTGGTTGCCAAGCAGTTGTTAGGGCGACCTGAGTGGTTTCTAAGTCATTGCTTGGTCACTGAAAGGATGTTCTGGGTCTTTGAAAAAGAATAAGTAAAAAGTTCTGAGTAGTTGCGAGGCAGTTGTTAAGGTGTTTCACGTGGTTGTACGGGAATTAATATGATGTTCTGAGTGGTTGCATGGGTATTTAGGGTGGTTGCCAGAGCGTTAGCAGTAGGTAGCTGATGCAATGCTCTCATTATTTTGGGGAGTGGCTGCATGGGTGTTTGCAGTTGTTAGGGTATTTTGAGTGTTGCTAGGGCATTACTTGAGTTTTGGGTCATTGCTAAGTAATAATAAAATGTTCTGAGTCTTTGCTAGGGAACAGCTAGGAAGTTCTGAGTGGTTGCTAAGGAGTTATCAGGGCATTTCGGGTGGTTTCAAGGACACTGCTAGGTTCTGAGTCGTCACATGTGTGTTTTGGGTGGTTACCAAGCTGTTGTTAGGGTGATCTGAGTAGTTGCTAGGTCATTGTTTGGGTATTCTGGTGGTTGATATGGCATAGCTTGATTGGTAGTGGCCAGGCAGTTGTTAGGGTGTTTTAGATGATTGCACGTGGTTACATGGGTGTTTTTGGGGTGCTTGCCAAGCAGTTGTTGATCTGAGTGGTTGCTAGAGCATTGCTTGGGTATTCTGGTGATTTACAGGGCATTGCTACGCAGTTGTTGTTGGGTGTTTTCATGCTGTTTGGTTTCGTTAAAATCCCAAACCTTAAATATAAGTACCTGGGGTGAGTGACATCCGTCATCTTGGTATTTTCTCCAAACTCATTCTTGAGAAATTCCTCCAGAGGGCCAGACTCATACGGCCGAGAACCTTTAAATACCTGTTCCTTCATCCTGAAGTACAGACAGCGCAGATACTCCATCGATTTACCTGCTCACGAATACAACAAACACAATTATACTGATGCATGTACACACAGTCACCAAGAACATATTTTATAATTATATCAAGGATCATTCTGTTCTGGATCCTGATTGGTCAATACAGTGTTATAAATGTACGTAAATAGTAAATACTACAACAAATACCGTGTACAATAGCTAGGGCCAGTATGCCGCCAGTGCTAGTCCCAGACACCCAGTCAAAGAGTTCCCTGATGGGCTGTCCTGCTTCTTTCTCCAAAGCGATCAACATCTGGATCAGAACCAGTCCCTTTATTCCACCACCATCTAGACACAGCAATCTGTCCATTCTTGAGAAAAAGAAAAGCAAGTGAGCGATCAATTCTGTGTAGGCTTGTTCTCATCAATGTTAAATGTATGTAACATACTTCGTGCTTCCTGTCTTGAGCCCATCGACCTCTGCAAATCCACGACTCATGGCCGTGACAGCTGCAGCCACGTGCATGATGTCATCAAACCCTATGGACCAATTATGGGAAAGATATGAGAGCAGTGAACCAAACTGATGGCAAGTTGACTCTATCATAGATTTTCAATACCTAGATACCGCTGTTGCAATAAGTGATATGCAAGCATGGCCGTCAAACTGGAAAGGTCAATATCCACCAGTAAAAACACATGCTGACGCAAACACAAGTGATGACGCAACAAGCACCATGATTTATCAGCATGCATTTATCATCAACTGTGAAACACTACCCTCTTTTGTCTCACCGGTTTACATCATAGGCTATACAGTGTCATGGCATTTATGTTGGTGTAATTATAGTAGGTTGGTGAGTGATTGTTTGAGTGCAACCCAAAATGTTGACCTTTCCAAGATGGCAGCTGCTACTGACAAATCTGAATGATTCAAATGGGCCATCTAGGTATGTAAATCCGGTTTCTATGACCACAGGAAGCTTTATAAAAAAAAGAATTAGATTTAGAAATACAAGCAGCACAAAAATGTAAAAAAAGAATAATGATTTGATTTTTTTTTCCCCCCCTCAATTAAAAATTTAGGAAGGAAAAAAGAGAGGACAGAATTTTAGTGGCCATTAAGTACTAATTTAAATTGATATTTAAAATTACAATAATTTAAGTTAATTTAAATAGTAATAATTGTAATACTTAAATTATAATAATTTTAATTAGTATTTAAATTTGTACATTATGTTCCAAAAAGCAGTCAGCATATTTATTCTACCATATAAAATACCTTGTAGTGGAGAAGGCACTCCCAGAATGCTCTGCATTGAGTTCAGCTAAAATATTCATCCAAATGGTGGACAAAATCAATAGAAATGTCAATTTACTCATGTGCCAAAATTTACTTATTTTTTTACAGAATATTTCTGCATTTTACACGAATTAGAGTGTCATGTTGTTAGCTTAGCAACATGCTAACGCCAAAACATCATTAAAATCAATTCGTGAGTCGAGTCTTCAGTGCTCTTCATGTGAGGAACCCCATTTGTATAAAGCATGAGCTGTTGCCCATGTAGAACGTTCCAAATCGGCCACTCATCAGCCTATGTAGGCAGTAGCTAACCAGGTTTTGGAACAAAGTCACACTTGTTCCTCTGAACACTACTGAAATAACAACATAAAAAGTACAGAAGACGACTGAAGGACAGAGGTGAAATACTGGCAGGAAAGCGGAAAGTTTGGGGGCGGGAGCTTTACCTATGCCAGGAGGCGGAGCTTTGTTGACACTGAGGATAGGGCTGTTGAGGGAGGGGGGGTGACACCGCTCGGCCCCTACACTACACAGCATGTTCAAGAGCACCTTACGGTTGGGCCCTTCAGCATAAGTGCAGGATTAGACACACGCATGCCGTAACACACCCACACCATACACATGGAAGACAGAAAGAGTATGCGTTAACTGAATGCATGAATGAGTAAACAAGAGCATGACATTTCATTCTTGTAGTCAAAAACTTAGATGTGCAAAAACCATCATGACACGCAGTCTGTTACATAGTTTGTGGTGATGCACTCACAAGAATTACTACAACCAATCAAAACATCAGGACCTATCAGACAGCTTCTGCCGGTTTTTCCAGAGAATAGCATAGGCTCCTTATGATGCTGAAGTCATTTGCCCCCTTTTCTGTTTAAAATCGTCTAGAACTTTTTGTGATTAATAACAAAAATAAATACATACATACAAACATATTTTTAAAATAAATAAATAAATATTTAACATTTCAAATAAATAAGTTTATTTTTTTATTTTTTTTAAAGAAACACAATTTTAACAAATATTTAATTTTAAATTTTAATTAAATGAAAAAAAAATTATAAAAATTTTTAACAAAAATATATTTAAATAAATAATAAACAAATAATACAAAAATAAACTCCTGGTGGCTTTATACACATGAAATGTGCTATGACTGGCTGAGAAATTAAACACTTTAAAACACATTTAAAGCAAAACAAAAGCAAATCATTAGTGCGTCAACAAATGAACAACACACAAACTTGCATTGTGTGCTGTTGCACAGTTGTATATATGCATATCAACTCAATTTATGGTGGTTTATGGTTAGATAATGTTATGCTTGCATGCAAACACCTCAAAAGTTGTCATGCAGCACACTTAAACAAAGGGCTCTGTGACACCGTGCAACCAGAAATTTAAAAAGAGCTTGAATACATTGGCGACTGTTCTGCTAGCCTTAAATTGGGTGTCTAATCTCACATCTCTTTCTCTCTCACCCTTGCTGGTACGGGCTGCGATGAGTCCCGGTGTCTCTCCCAGGTCATTGTGAACTTCGACATCTGCTCCAAACACCATGAGAGCTTTGATCAGGTCCATGTGGTCCAACTGAGGGTCCAGAGGTTACAGCACACAAGAAAAAACAGAAAAAAAAGTGCTCTCTATACCAACAATTTCTGTTAACTTTCAAAAATTTATAATTATTAAGTCAATTAGAGTGTGATCACAGTTACCCTAAGAAGATCCTAAAATTTTCCATTTTATCTTTTGAAATATAAGAGCGTCACACTGTTTCACAAAAATGGTTTTATTTGTTTGCAAAAATTTAATTTTACTTATGTTTCTGATAAATAAAACTACTACAATTTCTTTCATTGAAATAAAGCTAAAATAAAATATTAATATTAGATGAAAAACAAAAATTAGTCTAAGTATAACCGGTTTAAGATGAAGTACTAATTAAAGTATTAATTTGTAAGTACCAAATTAAAGTTAAATAGAAATATAAAAAAAAGAAAAAAAAATATACAAAGACTAAAATGAAAATATAAAAAGCAAATTAAAAATATTAAATTAATTAAATTTCATAAATATGAAAATGACACTGTACCAGATAATTTTACCCAATATTCATGACAAAAAAAAACTATTTTTTTGCCAAAAATTATTACCATAATGCAATTTTACATTTGAGATTTTTTCAATGTTCAATAAATGTGTTTTATTTTTAGTCATCATGCAATATATATGAACTTTCATAAATCAATACACATAAATACAGTGGTGTGAAAAAGTGTTTGGCTAGAGAAATTGAACTCAGGTGTGATAAACCACAGTTTTAACAGGGGGGCAAACACTTCTTCACACAGGGCCATGTAGTTTTGGATTTTGTTTTCCCTTAATAATAAAAACCTTCATTTAAAAACTGCATGTTGTGTTTACTTGTGTTATCTTTGATAATATTTAAATTTGTTTGATGATCTGAAACATTAAAGTGTGACAAACATGCAAAAAAATAAGAAATCAGGAAGGGGGCCAACACTTTTTCACACCACTGTACATATTACTAATAAATAATAATAATTTTGTAATGATAATAATGATAGTTATTGTTTTACTAAAATTATTATTTAATCATCATTACTGAAATACAATTATTTTTAATAAAAATTGCATAAATTACAGGCAGATTTTTAAAAATATTTAATTTTTATATTTTTAAATCTAGATTGAGGTGAAATATGAGCCAGAAATGTTCTTGACAGGCTTTATGAAATCCTCTCTCATACCTTCATGGCGAGGTGCAGTGCTGTGTTTCCATCCTGACCCTTAATGTTGGGGTCGGCACCGTGGGTCAGCAGTGTCATTGCGGCCTCAAAGCGCCCCCTCTTGGTCAGGATGTGTAACGGACTCTCTCCGGTCTTGCTCAGGTAGTTGATGCTACATCCTCGGTCCAGCAGCACACGGCTCATCTAGAGAGAGAAAACACAGGACAGTCATACAACTAACACTTACAATTCCTCAAGCACAAAAAACAAAGCGAAGTGTTTCTGACCTCGGCAGTCTTGGCCCAGTGAAGAGGTGTTCCGCCATAAATCGGATCCTCCGCCAGAAGTTGATTTGGGTTGGTGTTTAAAATTGCTTCGGCACAACTAGGAGGAGTGAGACTGAGTTAGAAGCCTGCGTGTGAATTATCAATTAAAAAGCAAAGAGAAGATTCTTGTCCTGCACCTTTTCTCACTAAACTTCATGACGGTGTGGATTGGATAGCCATTGCTTCCCATGATGTCACAGCGTGCTCCGCCCCCCAGCAGGCCCTTGACCACCTCGACCCTCCCGAGACGGCATGCAATGTGCATTGGTGTTTCCCCAGCGGTGTTCAGCTCATTCACACCCATGCACATCTGTGCACACAAAACCTACGAGCAACAAAAATAAAATACACAATCATAGACACTCGAATTTGGCATTCAGCAGATAGTATGTAAGCCCTAAGTTGACCTCTCACCTCTATAACACCAGCAGAGTCTTGTTTAGCAGCGCAGTGCATGGGCGTCTCTCCGTTCTTGTCCTTGATGTCCGTGCGAGCCTGACACTCCTCCAGGAGCTCACGCACGCAGCCCACATCTCCTCTCTCGCACGCCAGGTGCAGCGGGGTCTGACCCTGGGCATCACGGGCATTCATCTGACTGCAAGGGGCCACAAACAATCACAATGTTTAACATTTTGTTCTTGACTTAATGTTTATAATCGGACTCAGAGATTTTTTTTTTTTTACATAAGGTTAGTTTAAAAATGGCCAGGTTTTTATAAACGCAATATATATAATGCTTATATATAATTTAAAACAGTACATTTAATATACCGTATTGGCCCGAATATAAGACGACCCTGATTATTTCAGATGTATTTCCAAGAAAAAAAACATCGTCTTATATTCGGGTCAATACGGTAATTAAAAATAGAATGTGGAAACTTCTCAGATACAGCATACGTGACCTTTGAACTTTGTCCTTTTCTAGATATCTCACCTCAAAACGTAATTGTGTTTGAGACAGTCTCTCAGTCCAGTATCCACGGCGACGTGAGCCGAGCTCCAGTCGGGGTGATTCCGCACACAGTCTACGATTGGCTGGAACGTTTCAGGTTTCAGCGGTGGGCGGAGCATCTCATAAAATGGGCGGAGTTTGAGGGCATACTGAGGGAACCAATTCATGGCGTCATCCTCTGAAGCAACCTGGAACATCCTGAGCACAAAGAGAGCAAATTCACAATTCTGGAAACCCACGTATGATGAGCTAATGAAGTGGATGACAATGGAAAGCCATATTCAGGGTGGTGGCGTTATTTAACGAGAGTGTGGCTCTACAATGGTTCTTTGTGGTCAAGGCTTCCCACTGCTGGTTACAGTCATGTGCTGATGGGAAAGCAAACCTATTCAACATACTGGGAAGCAATATGGGAGTTTTTGCAAAATGATGATGAAATCAAAGGACCGTTGTGACTTTTGCAGGAATCCAATTTATTGGCTGAAGATGGGTCACGCTGTATTTGTGAAGCTTAACTAAAAGGGTCTCACCTCAGAGCCACAGATGAAGACTCGGGGCAGAGAAGCAGGCAGTCCCACGAATGGCTCTGTTGGTTCCTGTACAGGACCAGCCTGCCCTCCTGTTTCAGTAGAACTTTGCCATTATAATCCGACAGCTGCACATCCCTCACACGGTACGGGTTGGAGAACAGAGTCGACACAGAGCTCACCGTGTCCAATATACGGCCCAGGAACTGCATGGTGACCTGGGTAAGAGAGGGAAGTGGAAAGCTGATGCATTGATCAGGGTTCTCATATCATTTGACAAATCAAAAAAATATTTTGTAACTTCTCTCTTCTAAAACACATATATATACATATATATACATATATATATATATATATATATAAAACTTTTTGAATTGGATGATCAGGGTAAATTGTCCTTATTTTCTCTTGTGGGAAACATGTACGTATTTATGTAGCTTCTGAAGGGCAGTACTAAATGAAAAAAATATGATCTTTAATCAAAAGAAGAAAAATGTACACATTATCATCCTGTTCAAAAGTTTCCAAGCGTGAATCCGTATGCAGAAAGTCACAGAAAACAAATAACGCGTTCTACGGAGCCACTAAAGGGACATGGTTAGCCGCTGCTAGCAGTAGACTGTTACATTACAGTACATGAAAGTTCACTTACCACATACACAGAGTAAGGAGAGATGACTGATAGGACAATGGCGTATGATTTGCTGATACTGAGCACCACTGACAAATATCTAATCTTGTAAAATGTGTGGTAGGTACTGCCGCTCAATAGTATATAGTCCGTGTGATCGCAAATCTCGAAAGTGAAAGTAAAATGAAAGCGCGCATTCGAAAGCGGTTTCAATGCCCTGCATATTAGTAGCGGCTCCCTGATGGCCGCAGTTTATATACAGTATAAATACCCAACAATATAATTGCGAGAGAAAGTACTGAAATATTTTTTTTTTATCCTCCCATCTCGTAGGCTATTTATTCCCTTTTGGGGTTCCATAGTACACAATTTTCTTTCCGAACACGGAGTTGGAATGCGGCAGATTGCAGGGGGGTACTCAACATCGTGATGTCCGTCAGCCATCGGCAATGGACGGCCCAACCCTACTATACACACACACAAATATATATACATATACATATACATAAACTTTGATGATGAGTATATTCAGCTCAGTTTGCAGTGCAGGCTGCAATATTAATAATATTAAAAAAATTTTGTCTCTCTTAGAAATGCACATTTGACTGTAGCTTGAGTTGACAGTAGTAGCTTGAGTTAGCATTAGGGGTGGGCATCTTTAGTCACCAGAAGAAAAATGTACACATTATCATCCTGTTCAAAAGTTTCCAAGCGTGAATCCGTATGCAGAAAGTCACAGAAAACAAATAACGCGTTCTACGGAGCCACTAAAGGGACATGGTTAGCCGCTGCTAGCAGTAGACTGTTACATTACAGTACATGAAAGTTCACTTACCACATACACAGAGTAAGGAGAGATGACTGATAGGACAATGGCGTATGATTTGCTGATACTGAGCACCACTGACAAATATCTAATCTTGTAAAATGTGTGGTAGGTACTGCCGCTCAATAGTATATAGTCCGTGTGATCGCAAATCTCGAAAGTGAAAGTAAAATGAAAGCGCGCATTCGAAAGCGGTTTCAATGCCCTGCATATTAGTAGCGGCTCCCTGATGGCCGCAGTTTATATACAGTATAAATACCCAACAATATAATTGCGAGAGAAAGTACTGAAATATTTTTTTTTTATCCTCCCATCTCGTAGGCTATTTATTCCCTTTTGGGGTTCCATAGTACACAATTTTCTTTCCGAACACGGAGTTGGAATGCGGCAGATTGCAGGGGGGTACTCAACATCGTGATGTCCGTCAGCCATCGGCAATGGACGGCCCAACCCTACTATACACACACACAAATATATATACATATACATATACATAAACTTTGATGATGAGTATATTCAGCTCAGTTTGCAGTGCAGGCTGCAATATTAATAATATTAAAAAAAATTTGTCTCTCTTAGAAATGCACATTTGACTGTAGCTTGAGTTGACAGTAGTAGCTTGAGTTAGGATTAGGGGTGGGCATCTTTAGTCACCTCACAATCCGATTCTGGGAGTC
>NW_015552765.1:240401-245266 GCF_001515605.1 Sinocyclocheilus anshuiensis | reverse complement strand
TCTCCTTACATTTACATATCCTTACATAAGTAATTAAGTACTTTTTAAAATAATTACAAATTGAAAAATATAATTAAAACAGTCGTATGTTAATAATAATTAATTAATTAATTATTAATAATTAATCATGTAATTTTAAACTAATATAACTTCAAAACATACAAGCAAGTAGCAAATAATAAAGAGGAACATAGAAACATATTACAAACAACAAACTTTCATTATTTAAGATTATCTGAACGTTTTCCATTCAAGAACTGTGAGTGATTTTTCTTCATCTTTAAATGTTGTCTTTTACTATGACATCATAGACAGCGGGGGATCTATTAAGATACAATCACGCACTGAAGTAATATGGTTTGTCCTGTCCGTTTAATCCCTTGACACATAACTGGCTGTCTACATTAATTTTGCGTCATAAAACCATTTTGAGACGCAAGTGCATTAAACCACGTAACGTACACGGAGTCGTGCACAGTCGCATGTGCGAGCAGTCTTCACAAACAAAGCTCGCGTCAGCATTTGAAATTGAAAGCAGCCTTCTTTTAGTGAGGTTTATATTTTAAATATACAAGTCCACTGCATCCCAAACCACATAAATGATGACTTCGTAGAGCGTTTGTAAGGAAAATACCGACGGGTGAATTGGAAGCAAGCAGAATACGGGTGTTTCTAAAGCAAACTCAGCTCATCGCGCATCTGGTTAAAAACTAAGCTCAGAATCGTTGGAGAGAGAATCGCGTTGCATCGATGGACGATTTCTTCTCCCACCCCTAGTTAGGATACAGATGTAAATTTATGTTCATTATCACAAACAATCTGTAAAAATTGTAACAACCTTGTAACCTTGTATATTGTAACTTTGATTCTTATAGTCTATTTTTATTTATTTATTAATTTTTTTTGAACAAGATGTTTTTATATTTATTTAAAAATATTTTTTTTTATTAGCTTATTTCAAATTACTGGTTAAGGATTTTATTTATTTTTCATTTTATATTTTCCTCTTTTACTATATCCAGGTTTACTTTTAAGATTCAAAGGTCATAATAACATGAGATAATAAGGTCATACGATTTTTATATAAAATATACAGAATATAATAACATAAATATCATATATATATATATATATATATATATATATATTAACTTTTGCACCTTGTATTCATTTTAATCACTTTCATTGCTAATACATGTTGTTAATGTGCATTATTTAACCTGCTCTGCTGTTAAAAAATAAAATAAAAAACAAAAACTGTGGGAACCCTTATCTCTTAACTTTTGCTCACTGAGCTATGTATATTGATCAAGACACGTTTTGCGGCGAATTAATTCTTTAAGAAGCATGAACTAATGTACTAATATACTTTATTCCAATGTCCTGCAGAGTTTAGATCAAACACACACGCTTACCTTGAAGGCAACCTTGATGAGCTGGTTCAGGTGTGTTTAACCAGGGATGGAGCTACACTCTGCAGGACAGCGGCCCTCCAGGATCAAGTCTGGACGCTCATCAGTATCTGGGATTGAAGTAAGCAGGGAGGAGCGGAGTCTGAAGAAAAAGCCACATGATCAAACTGTTGCTGCTGTCGGGTGGCTAATGCAAATGAGTGCTGACCAAAACTGCAGCCACAGCCATGCGCAGGAACGTCTGCATTGACTGTAAGCGTTCAATGATTGGCTGGTTTGATAATGAGGTGGGTTTTTAGTCGTTTGCACTCATCTCGCTCGCAACCGAAATGTCACCTAAGCTGTTAGCATTTCACAGCTCGCCGTATTCGTTGGCTTTTCATTATCACTATTCAACTGGCAAAAACCACAACTTGTTTCTCAAAACTCTGCCTGCCACAAACCAGTTTAACTGTCATTCAACTTGATAAGTCACCAACAGTTAGCACTCGTTTTAAACCAAATACCACAATTACGTTTTAATTCTCACTGAAATCTAACATCCCTTAATCATATTACATTGTATCCTTCGCTAAACGCCTTACCTTTCCGCTATTTCATTATCCCGTTCGGTGACGGATGTACAGACTCACAAGATCGCCGACTTTTGACGGCGCACATCAACCTTCACTGCATCACAACCAACCTTGTGTAAGCTTGACTGACAGACGTAGAAGCCAATCAGTAACCGAGTTTCCAGTGCGCGACCGCGACTCCAGCCAATGAGGCTGAGGGGGCGTTTGTCGTCGACAAACGCAGCTACTTTAGGACTCACGCATGTTAAATATTTAAAAAGGGCTTTACGAACGAGTTGTTTTGAGTTTGACAAACAAACTGTTCTTTATTTAAAAGTGCTGTAACCCGTTTTTTTAAATAAAACACAAAAATAAAACCTAAAAAGAAACAATAGGGAACGTTCTGTATTGATTCCCCCTTTAAGGTTGACTCAAAACACTTCCCTGCAACGTTCTGGGAAAGTTAGATTTTAGTAAAAAAAAAAAAAAGGACAGTAGGCACGTTCAGAACGTTCTTAATTGGTTCCAAAATAACCAAAGTCTGCATTGAACGTTCTATCCCTGACAGCACAAGTACATCACAGAGGCGTCTATTTGATGTCTGCATTTACATTTGCAAGACGTATTTTTTTAGAGTGTTTGCTCATCTGCAATAGATCTATAGGACATTTCCTATCGAATGCCAAATAGACTTTTAGAAGATGTCTTTAAAATGTTTATGATTTACAATGTATGTAAAACTGACATCTTAGAGACGTCTATCAGATGTTTGTACACAGCAGATGCTTTCCAGATGAAGAGAGCTTTAACATCTTGCAGACATACGTGTGCTATCTGGAAATGTCTGCCTACCTTTCAGATATCACTAGAGAAAGCCTGACCTGGCCTGACATTTTTTTCTAGCTAATCAGAGATTTAAGATATTTAAACATAACTTACCATTTACAAATGATTTATTATAAATTCAGTAATGACATCCCCAGTCCCCTCTCTTTTTTATTTATTTAAAATTAAATAATTAAGTACTTTTTTATTTTCATAATTCACAGTGTAGGTATAGTGCCACAATCAATAATTAAAAGTTTTCAATCCACATAAGCACAAATCAAGCTGCGATACCAAACAGAACCACAGGGAGACGCCAAAGACCACAAAAGCTCCTGCCTGGACCTGACTGTACTACTTTATGGATCCATTCAGAATCACTAAACCTCTGACCACCGCATAATCTAAAACACCTTTAGCCAGCATCCATTATAAAACACTCTTGCTTTTAAGACAAATACACGCTGAAAAGAACAATTTACTGACATCTGGACGTAAGTCACTATTCTCTGCATTAGCACTGTTTTGAACTTACTGTTTGAATTCGCTTACTGGATCCTTGGACTTTCCAGGATTTTACCGGTTTAAAATGATGTGATCGCAAAAACCTGCTTCTTTTCATTGTTAAGGAATTGTTTTCGTTATAATGTACTGATTCAAATTAGTAATCAATAATTAATTATTATTCTACTACTCTGCGCGCCTCACACACTGACACAGTAGACCGACTCCGCTTGCATTCTTTCACGTGATTTGTCGAGATGAGAGGTGACCCTTCATGGGTAGTGTGATTTTATATAGTTTCATTTCTAATCACCCAGACACTGACGCCTTGACTCCGAGTACCGTTCTTGTGCCCAATTCTTACTCCCTGCCAGATTATTTCCCCCCCCTATAGTATTGGTAGATTTAGGATTAGGTGTGGGGGAGGGGTTAGGATTAGATCAGGTAGGGGCTTCAATGAGGGGGGTAATAATTTGGCAGGGGGTCGAAACTGGGCACAACACCTGTTCTGCGTTCCGGTCCGTACCGGCCCACTTCAAGCACTGGATATCCCAACAGACAAGAAAAAGTTTGCCATTCTTCTGTCACTGGAATCTATTTTTAAACTCCTTTAAGCATATTTGTCAACAGTTCCTCATTTTGGATATTTCATGATGCTGTTGTTTACATTTTCAAGAAAAAGTTTGCCATTCTTCTGTCACTGGAATCTATTTTTAAGCTCCTTTAAGCATATTTGTCAACAGTTCCTCATTTTGGATATTTCATGATGCTGTTGTTTACATTTCGTTTTGACCGGGAAATATTTATTAAAACAAATAGTTTTGTGGCATTGCAACCAGAACATGTGTGCATATTCATTATATGCTTTGAATTACGATAAACATCGTAAAGACATCTTCTAAACGTCTATTTGACATCTGATAAGAAAAGTCCTATAGACGTATTGCAGATGAGCAAACAGTCTAAAAAATACATCTTGGAGATGTAAATGCAGACATCAAATAGACATCTCCGTGATGTATGTGTGCTATCAGGGTATAAGACATAAGACATGACCATTAAATAAACTAAACTCAGCACATGTATGCCTGCAAGATGTCTGTTAAAGATCACTTCATCTGAAAAGCATCTGCTGTGTACAAACATCTGATAGATGTCTCTAAGATGTCAGTTTTACATTCATTCTAAATCATAAACATCTTAAAGACATCTTCTAAACGTCTATTTGACATCTGATAGGAAACGTCCTATAGACGTATTGCAGATGAGCAAATAAAAATACATCTTGCAGATGTAAATCAGTCATTCTTGAGAAGTGGGACAAAACAGGGTGCAAAATTGAAAAAATAAAACCTTGTACTCAGACAAATGAAACTACATTTATGTATCTTATATGTACTAAGCTACTGAGCTATTAACATACAAACAGTGAGTATGTTATTGTTTATAAAGCTTTTATTCAAGAGTCACATTTAAGTATTTTGATATATCATTGGAACACAAAATCTTATGGTGGTGACATCTGACGGTGTTGACAAATTTGGCATTTCTTTCACAAAACCAATGGAGT
>NW_015552765.1:236464-240274 GCF_001515605.1 Sinocyclocheilus anshuiensis | reverse complement strand
ACTCTGCAGAGGTGAACTGTGGCAAGGGGGTCCTTTAGAGTGACAGCTGCCCCTGATATTCCCTGATTTTATTACATTTTATTGAATGTCTGACGGTGTTGACAAAAAGTGTCAACAACGTATTAAACATGCATGTGTCATTAAAAAACAACCTTGCTTTGATAGGAGATATTATTAAGTGTTGCTTTTGATAAAACAAGCTCTTTTTCATCATTAAAAAAAACATTTTTATCCATTTTATTGCATATGAATGATTGAACCCTTCTCTGTGGACACACTGTTTTAGATGTAGAGAGAGGACGTTAAGAAACACAGATTTGGTATAATAATGAGAAAATTAAATTGAAGGTGATAATTGTGTTAAATACATTCTATTATTAATCCCTCATGACATTTAAAATTGAAAATATTTTTATTTTTTAAAGCTAATAGCAGTTACCCTTGCTGGACCTGTTTTGTCCCACGTCTCAAGAATGCCTGAAATGCAGACGTCAAATTGACATCTCCGTGATGTACATGTGCTATCAGGGGATATATATCTCAGTTTCACAAAGAAAAAAAAATACTAATAGATTTCCATGGTTTTCAGGTACAAAATCAAAATTATTGCACTGAACCCCCTGATAGCACACGTACATCACAGAGACATCTATTTGATGTCTGTATTTACATCTGCAAGATGTATTTTTTAGAGTGTTTGCTCATCTGCAGCCGTCTATAGGACTTTTCTTATCAGATGTCAAATAGACATTTAGAAAATGTCTTTAAGATGTTTATGATTTAGTATGAATGTAAAACTGACATCTTAGAGACGCCTCCGATATAGCACACGCACGTCTACAAGATGTATGTTAAAGATCGCTTCATCTAGCTGTTTACAAACATCTGATCAACGTCTCTAAGATGTCAGTTTTACATGCATTCTAAATCATAAACATCTTAGAGACATTTTCTAAACGTCTATTAGACATCTGATAGGAACGTCCTATAGACGTATTGTAAATGAGCAAACACTCTAAAAATATGTCTTGCAGATGTAAATGCAGATCAAATAGACGTCTCAGTGATGTATGTGTAATACCAGGGCAATCGGATGTTTGTAGCCTACACAGCAGATGCTTTCCAGATGAAGTGATCTTTAACAGACATCTTGCAGACGTAATTTATATGGGGTGGCACGGCAACATCTGCTCAAACCAGCAAAAAAAAAAAATTTTTAATTCATCACTCTATTATTGAGATATGGGAAAACTAAAATTATTTGTATCTTTAAAAATGATTTATTAATCTGTTTTATGTATCAAGATGTATATTATGGGGACATGATCTAATATTTCATTACCCTTCGCGCCGTTTCTAGGATTACCGGGGCTAGTTGACCCGGAGCACGTGACAGCGCGGGGGTTTGTTGCTGTCAGAGATATGTAGAGTGTAGAGGGGCTAGACAGAGCCGTCTGGAGCGAGCGCGCCGAAAAGATGGAGGTGTCGACGGTTGGAGAGCAGGTTTTCCCCGCGGAAGCTATTCTGAAAAGCCGCGTTAGGAAAGTGAGTAAGGAAGAATGGGGTTTTAGGGGGGTTGGGAAATGTTTTTACGGTGTAAAGTACGGAGAGAGGGTCGTCTTTCGCTTGTCTCGCGCTGCGGAGCTTCAAGGCGCCCGGCAATGACAAGAGGGCGAGGCCTACTTGCAGATGTTTCCCGATTTTGCGACCCAATACATTTACTTGCATTGTCAGATTAGAAATAACAAGTCGAATGTGGGACATTTGGATATGCAACTTGAGATTTATTTGGTAAAATTGGGTTGTGCTGTGCTGGGAACTGACAGCAGACCGCTAAAAGAGCAGCAGGAGGAGGCTAAAAAGGAACAAAGTGCCTGGCATGAGTCCATAGCAAAATCAATGCATGCTGGCTGTCCCAAGATTCAAAGATCTCAACAATGCACGAGGGTCGAGTAGTTTAAATACTGCACAGTAGTGTCGTGCCACATGGTTTAAGGTGTTATGAGCTGTAGTAGTGTATATTTACATAAACATACTTTAATGAGCCCCAAAAATGAAATAAATGGGCATGGGGTTTGAAGTAGAGCATGTGTTGCTCATGCATTGTTTAGTTAGTGTTAAATAAAGAACATTTTCCTCTGTTTTTCTCTTTGTAGGGTCAAATCGAGTACCTGGTTAAATGGAAAGGTTGGGCGCTAAAGTAAGTTTTTATAATATAAACATTGCAATGGGTATATTTTTATATTTTGTTGTTTCAGGGTTGTACACTGTTTTATAACTTTTTATGTAGTTTGAGTAGAAGGGGACTTTGCTTGGTTTCACTTTAGGTCTGGGGTGTATTTCAGAAAGCACGGTTAAATTACCGTCAGCTAGGGATGTAACGGTATGAAAATTTCTTATCACGATTATAGTGACCAAAATGATCACGGTTATCAGTATTACCACGGTATTGTTAAAATGTGCTGGAAATGTTCAGAAATAAATAAAGCTTTGAAAAAGTTTCATAAATGGTAAACCTCACATTTCAGCTTTTAAATAAAGCTTCAGCTTTTAAATTATTGATTAATAAATGATTATATGTATTTATCTGCTCCATAAATAATACTACAAACCTTATTGTTTAAATGTGTAGAATCCACATAAGCTTGTTTTTCATCAACCGGTCAAAATTTACAGCAGGGCATGCAAATTAGGTCCTTTTTTTTGGCCAGACAAAAACTGCTGCACACAACCTGAATGTAAATGCAAGTCTCTGTAAATCCACTCACTGACAGCAGGTGGCGCTTATAGAAAAGCTGAATAGAGTGGTGGAACTATGATGTCACTTTGTAGGTAAAAACCCCGAAGCGAGTTAGCATTTTAGCACTTCCGGTTCCATCGTCCCAGAGTCAATGGATTTTTTGAATGGGAGTTTGGTTAAATCCCCTAAAATAAGGTCCATTGTTCACACAAGCTCAAGATACTTTCACATTTTATTGTACGACATAAAACACACCACCACTTACACCCCACTTGTGATTTTTTAAAACCGTTACGTTTCTTAAAGACGGTTGCTGTCATCACGCCGAACAGTTGATCAATTTACAGTATATTCCAATTGTAGTATAATTTATAGTACAATTAAAGCAGCACTATTTGGCGCTCTAGTGGTTAATAAACAGAACTGCACACATCCCGCGGAAGAACATTCCAACCGGAGCTACTTCTCTAAGATATATATATATAATAGGCTATATTACATATTGTAATATTATATAGTGTTGTGCGTTATCTGTCACACCCACTGAAGGCTCGTCAGTAGATCACACGTCCGCTGATAGCACTGAAGTGAACTAACCCTGGAACATAACCTGCTCCGGAGCAGGTTATCTTCAGAGAGCAAGTTACTATGGTTACTTACATACCCGGAAAGTAACCTCCGATTTTGGAACCAAAAGCTGAGATAATCCGCTCACTTATCCTCAAACATACCCGGGTATGTCACATAACCTGCTTTTTGGAATACCCCCCGTTTCACAGTTCGTACACGACTAGTGTGTAAACGAAAAGAAGCGCAGCTGCAGCTCTATAAGGAAAATAAAGTGATTTGTGTGTTACTGCTTTGAATAATTCCTTTAAATTATAAAAGTTAAGAGTCAGCCACGCCTACCTAAAACGGCTCGTTCTAACACGCCCCCACATGTCTGTGTCACGATGTGGGAAGATTTGTTCATGCAAAGTTCAAATGTTCACGCAAAGAAAGAAGGCGTAGCTTTTATTCTTACTGTAGTATTGTTGCTGCCGCCATGTTGTGAAGATGCTGTGTTTCGT
>NW_015552765.1:226505-236378 GCF_001515605.1 Sinocyclocheilus anshuiensis | reverse complement strand
AACAGTTCAACCCGTAAATGTAGATGTGTGCAGCGCATTTTATGGAGGACTGTTTCCTGGTAGAGTAGACTACAATGCCGGCTGTTCTTCTGACTCACAGCCTGTAAGTACGTTTTATATATTTAAAGAATTTGCCACAGATGATTCAAACGCGAGTTTTGAGCAGTGTAGAGTAGCGCTTGTTTGTCATTTCTCCGATCACAAATGCAGACATGGTTTTATGTTTACGCGGCGCGATGCAATGCAATGCGTAAAAAGACAGTATAAGTCATTATAATCCGTAATTATGTCACCACTGGATGCAACAAATGCCTCGTTTATAATGGGTTTTAATGTTTTTGTCTTGTCGCTCCGGCCGGGACACGCCATCACAGTATGGTAAGGGGCGTAACATTTCCGTCACACGCTTGAGGTATTCGGCCAATCACAACGCACTGGATAGCTGGCCAATCACAGCACACCTTGCTTTTCAGACCGATGAGCTTTGTAAAAATCGACGCGTTTCAGAAAGGCGGGGCATAGAGGAGAAACAATAATGTACAGTATGTGGAAAATAATGTTTTTTTTAACCTTAAACCGCATAAACACATTTCATTACACCAAATACACCAAATAATGTTCTTTTTAGCAACATCATATGACCCCTTTAATAACTGCCATAAATTCTAAAGTGGTTATAAGATTTATTTTAAACTTGATTGTCAAATCTAATTAGCATAAGATCACATTTGCATCCAAATGGTAAGTAAATGACAACAAATGGACCCAAACTGTAGCCATAAACTTTTACCTTTTTAACGTTTACCTTATGTGAATTCATTCTGATTTACTGAATTGTCAAGTCAAGTCACCTTTATTTATATAGTGCTTTATACAGTACAGATTGTGTCAAAGCAGCTTTACAGTGTTAAACAGGAAAAATGTGTGCCGATAATGTAAGAGGACAATAGAAAACAGTCAGTTTATCAGTTAAAGTCAGTTCATTGTTGATTTCGCTCAGTTCAGTTCTCTTCCAGTAGTGTTTGTGCTGTCAAGTCAACAATGTTGCAAGAAATTGTGTCCCAACTAAGCAAGTGCAAGGTGGCAAGGAACCAAAACTCCACCTTTAACAGAAATGGAGAAAAAAACCTTGGGAGAAACCAGGCTCAGTCGGGGGGCCAGTTCTCCTCTTACGATGTAGTGAGTACATCGGGTGTTATGGGAAGTGTTCCCGGTTCCGGTTGACCTAATTAATGCAGCCTAACTATCCTTTAACGGATTTGAAATATGGAAAAGTGATTGTGTGTTATGTGTAAGCCAGGTTAAAGAGATAGGTCTTTAATCTAGATTTAAACTGACAGAGTGTGTCTGCCTCCCGAACAACGCTAGGTAGATTGTTCCAGAGTTTGGGAGCTAAATAGGAGAAGGATCTCCTGCCCGCAGTTGATTTTGATATTCTAGGTATTATCAAATGGCCAGAGTTTTGAGATCGCAGTGGATGTGAAGGACTATAATGCAGTAAGAGCTCACTCAAGTACTGAGGAGCTAAATCATTCAGGGCATTACAAGTAATTAGCAAGATTTTAAAATGTATACGCTGTTTAATAGGGAGCCAGTTCAGTGTTAACAGAACTGGACTAATATGTTTGTAATTCCTGGTTCTAGTAAGAACTCTAGCTGCTGCATTTTGGACCAGCTGGCGTTTGTTTATTAAGCGCGCAGAGTAACCACCCGATAAAGCATTACAATAATCTAACCTTGAGGTCATTAACACATGAATTAATGTTTCTGCATTTGATATTGAGGGCATAGGTCATAATTTAGATATATTTTTAAGATGTAAGAATATGGTTTTACAAATGCTAGAAACATGATTTTCAAAGGAAAGGTTGCTATCATATAGCACCCCTAGGTTCCTAACTGATGACGAAGAATTGACAGCACAGCCATCAAGTTAGACAGTGTTCTAGATTATTACATGCAGAGGTTTTTGGTCCGATAATTTACACCTCTGTTTTTTCAGAATTTAGCAGTAGGAAATTACTAGTCATCCAGATTTTTATATCAACTATGCATTCCATTAGTTTTGTGAATTGGTATGTTTCAACATGCCACGAAGAAATATAGAGCTGAGTATCATCAGTATAACAGTTAGGAATGGGCCGGTATGAGATTTTAACGGTGAGATAACCTTAAGCAAAAATATCACGGTTTCACTTTGTTTTTTTTAACGAGAGGCTTAGTAACAGCCAGTTTGAAGGTTTTTTTTTTTACATATCCTAATGACAATGATGAATTAATGATATTCGGTAGAGGATTTATGACTTCTGGAAGCACATCTTTTAGAATAGAAAGTGTGTGTGTGCCTGTTGCTGCATGTCACTTTAGTGTGCATTGTGAAACAGGCCTTATCATTGCAGAAGTGCATTTTGGGTAGCTGAAAGTTCAAGCAGTGTTGTGTTCTGACTTGATATACTGCTATACTTGTACATCTAAAACTATTTTAAACTACATTTTTATTTGTTTTTTTATTATTGTGCATGCAGTTTTGAAGAACTGATTGAATTGACAGTCTATATGGACAATTAAAAAAACTGGCACATTTAAAAATGTATTTGTCACATGGAACTAATTCAATAAACTGCAAAAATACAGTGCTGTAAAAATACAGTATATACTGTATATATATGCCCAACTGTTCACGTTTACAATGTAAGAGCCATGAAAAGATTATTTACATTTATTATTTTTCTTCACTTGATTTATTTTTGCAGCTTTATGCTGCCAGTTTGACTGGAAACTAGCCTTTCTGATGGATTTTTAAACAAAGACGACTTGCATTATGCTTCAAAGGCTTTCATTTAGATTGTTATGGTTTAGGCTTGACACTAAAGTGATGTCATATTTTCCTTGGCTTAAATGGTGCCGTCCCACAATTCATAGGGAGCGGGAGCAGGAATTAAAAAAACTGGCACATTTAAAAATGTATTTGTCACATGGAACTAATTAAATAAACTGCAAAAATACAGTGCTGTAAAAATACAGCATATATAAATATATCAGTTTTATTACTAAAATCTTGATGGGTAAAAGAGAAAAGTTGATGTCCTTGATATTTCTTAAATACCCATTACCATTTAAAATATTTCAAATGTTTTGTAATATAGACACAGCACATGGGAACCAGAGGAGAACATCCTGGATGATCGACTCATCATGGCCTTTGAGCAAAAGTGAGTGTCACTTAAAGACTTTAACTGTTAAAACTTTATTTCTATATAAAGTGTAAAGAACAAAAATATTTATTCCACATACAGTATGAGCGGCAGCAGGAACTTTACGGCCCAAAGAAACGTGGACCTAAACCAAAAAACTTTGTACTAAAGGTTTGAGTTTTCTTAAAACTTTCTTTGAAATGTTTCCATTTTCTAATTTCAAAAAATATACATAAACATTCTGTCTGATGCTTTAGTACCTCCCAGTCACATTTGCTCTCCGCCTATCTAGGCACGGGCACAGGCGGGTGATAGACCTCGAAGCTCAAATACCCGACGCACTCCACCTCGCACCACTGCCAAGCCTCCTGCCTCTTCCTCTTCTGCAAGTTCATCCTCTTCCTTCTCTACCGCTCCAACCCCCAGAGTGCACTCTCTCGCCGCTGCTCATAAACTGAAGAAAGACATCCATCGTTGTCATAGGATGTCTCGACGACCTTTGCCACGACCCGACCCCCTAGGCGACCCCACAGGATCCACATCCTCATCCCGTCCTCCCATCTCTCCATTCTCTGAAACTGTCCGCATCCTCAACCGCAGGGTCAAACCGCGGGAGGTTAAGCGAGGACGTATAATCTTGAACCTGAATGTCATTGACAAATCCGAAAACAGTGGAGTAACAAGTAGAAGGTCACCGCAGTCGTTCGCGGGGCGGGCGAAAATCCCATCCCGAAATCGCATCATTGGGAAAAAGCAGGGGGACATGCCTTACAGGCCTTTCCAGCATCCTATGAAGATGTTGGGCTTCCCGATGTACGGCCAGCCGTTTGGGCTCCACCCCTGTGGGTCAATGTCCTCCGTGGCCAATGAAGAATCCAACACTGGAGCCAATCAGAGAGGTGGAAACTGCTGTGATAGCCATTCCTCTGCTAATGCGCAGAAGTTTCAATATCAGCCTCCACCTTCTCCATCCAGCTTCAGTGGGTCTAACAACAGCTCCCCTTCACTTCAGAAACAACCAACTCAACCTGAAGCTCCTACGTCTCCAACTAAATTGGACTCTGCAGCCTCCTCACGTTCCAGAGATGCCTCCCAACCTCCCCCAAAGTCCAGCTCTGCGCCATTCCTCCCTTCCTCACCCTCCTATTCGTCCTCCCTGTCATCCTCTCTTGAAGATGAAGACCAGGGCTCTCCGAATCTCGCCACTTCTCGGGGCAGAAAACGGAAACTTCGACATCGAACCCAGGTGGGTCGAGCTTCGGTCTGCCAGGTTAGTGACCGCACTACCACCCCGCATCCTGAGGAAAATAGGGAGCCAAAAGAGGGGGATCCCGATTGGAACCCTGAAATGGCACCCAGCTGTACCAATGTAGTCGTGACTGACGTCACCACAAACCTTCTCACAGTCACCATCAAGGAATTCTGCCATTCAGGAGCGGGTTCTGAACCCTCTTCCCCTTGCCTAGCTGACAACCCACCCTGTCCCACCACAGCTGCCTCTTGAAAGTTACCCTAAACGTTTCCGACAAAAATATATGCCCATTAAATCCCATGAGAACTTGCCATAATGATATTCATGCACCTTAAAATAGTTGGCGTTAATGAAATTAAAATGTATTTTTGGTGAAATTAAGATATATTGAAGTAATATTTAAAGGCAGGGGTGCTTCCCTTGACCTCTACATTTTAAACAACATGCTATGATGGTTTTGTAGTACTTCATGCTTTTCTTCCCCCTCTTTTTTCCCCAGTGATCCTGTCTTTTTCCCAAGTAATTGCACCTTGTCTTGTCACCTCCAGTCCAGTAGAGACCGTCATTCCCATATCTCCAGACCTAAAGTTCAGAATCCACCCAAGAAATGCTGATCTCAACAGCTTTCTTAGACTTGAGATGTTGCACCAAGACATTTCTAATCATTTGAAGTCCATTTTCATTGGGATACTGAGCACAGGATGCTTCACTCCTGCTTTGGAAGTTCAGCCAGTGTGGGTGAAGATTGTGTATCCGCACAATGATGCATTGATTTCACCAACTTTCTCCTGTGCTGATGAAGAACCCAAGTCATTGTGGAGCTTGCTATATTACACGGGCGTAGACGTGACTGTATTTATATGCACCAAGCTGCAAAATCCTGAGGACAGTTAAGTTATTTCCTTCTGCATGAACTCCGCTCTGATCCAGATGTCTGCCGAGACTCTAAACTGAAGTGTGAATGCTGAGGACTGCATCTGCTGTGTGGTACTGTACGTTAAACCTTCCACATACTCAACTACCCACTTTCCTTATTGGAGAAGTACCTTCTCATATTTGCCTTCTGACTACAATAGTTTGTGTTTCACAGGGATTAAAGTTCCGTCGCTACGACGGATTTCCGTCAGTTCATAAAGACCTCATTCCTGAATGATTCAGCCGTTCGAACGAATCAATTGAATGAATGATTCAGTGATAAAATCAGTGACTTGCCGCCACCTGCTGGCGGATTTAGTTTCATTTTTTGCGTATAATTTCAGTTATTTTAATCATATTTCTGTATTTAAAATTTTATATTTAAAACATTAATCTCCACATGAATTTATTAAGTTAATTGCACTCATGCCCCCTCTGAGCCTCATTAAACGTCTGAAAATTTACCTACAAGCCACTTTTGTCGTCTTCTGTGCACCCTCTGTAGTACAAATAAATTTTTTAATACTAATTTCATATGATTGGTAATTTATTTGTCTTATTCATGTGGAGATTGTTTTAAATATACAATTTTGAATACAGAAATATGATTTAAATAACTGAAATGATACGCTAAAAATGAAACTAAATCCGCCAGCAGGTGGCGGCAAGTCACTGATTTTATCACTGAATCATTCACTCAATTGATTCGTTCGAACGGCTGAATCATTCAGGAATGAAGCAAGTGACTGTCTTTATGAACTGACGGAAATCCATCGTAGTGACGGAACTTTAATCCCTGGTTTCATGTAATAGTTACTGTATTTTTGGGGCCGGTAACCAGAGGTAATTTCTCTCAGAACTTGATTGGAGGAGTTCAAATACCATTTAGAGACTTTTACATTAAGTGGGTCTCAAAAATACCAAATATAACAGATTGCCTTGGTTGATGAAACGCTCTTTCACACTCTCAAACGATACAGTCCGGGACCACGTGTATTGTGTGTTATGCTGATGACTGCATTTTGTTGTCCCTTGAGCTCATCCCATGTTGTCTGCAGGTCCGACTGGGCGCCAGCATTGACAATACAGACTTGGGATAAAGCTAGCTTGTTTAGTTAGTCGATGATAGGGATGTGTCAGTACTTATATTTTGAAATTGGTCCGATACTGTGTACTCATAAAAGTTCTCCAATACCAATGTCCATGCAACAAATCTATCTATCTATCTATCTATCTATCTATCTAAGCAGGAAGTATTGGTATTCACATTATTTAAACAAAAATGGTATCTGTGCACCCTTAGTAGATATACCACTTGCTGTCAGTTGTAGTTAAACGTTAAAGGAATAGTTCTTACAAAAATGAAAATTTTGTCATCATTTACTCACCGTCTTGTCATTCCAAACCTGAACAATTTGTGGTATGTTTACCAGAATGTTCATGCTCTTTTACATACAGTGAAAGTGAATGGGGACCAGGGGCTGTAAATCTCCAAAAAAGACAAATGACTTGTACGCTGTATTTCAAGATGTTTAAAGCCATTCTATTGCTATGTGTGAGGAATGGACTGAAAAAAGTTGGCTTGACAGCCTTGGCCACCATTCACTTTCATTGTAGGGAAAAGAGGGGCTTGGACATTCTGCTGAATAACTCCTTTTATGTTTTACTGAAGGAAGGTTTCAAAATGCTTGAAGGTGAGTACATAATGACAATGTTTGTGTGAACTTCATTTAATATTTAGCATTTTACTGAAAGCTAAATGGTTTAGTTGCAGCATGGTGTCATTTTATTATTTTAGAATTTATGAAAGTTGTGGGAAGCTTTTCGCTTAGGCTTTTTTGGGCAGTCCAGCAAGCAATATTGTAACCTGCCACATTAGGCTTGAAGAAACAGGTTAAAACACAGTTTATGGCAGCTAACTTGGTTGTACTGAAGGATGATGAAATGTCAGACTCCACCGGAGGACAAAGGCAAACCTTATTATAAGATTTAATTATAGAACACAATTAAGTTCCACTTGTACAGTCGTCCTCTAATGGAGCACTATTACTCGATCACTGTGCCTTTAGGGAGAAATGAAAACCTTACAACATTTTTATGACTTTTTTTTAAAGATTTTCCCCAAATTATTTACAAATATTGACAATTTTTTAAAATCTTTTCATATTTTTAGTATGTGTATGTGTGTATATAATAACTTTCTTTTAATAACGTTAAATGGTTTTAGTTTACTGGCTTCCAGACATTAATGTGAACTTACCTACTCTAAATGTTCTTTTCTTTTTCAAAGTTCTTTAAATGTTTATTTTATTTTATTATTATTATTTTTAATCATAGTTATACGTTTATCCCAGGTCTGAAATAATTAATGTTCTGAACATATCCCTGGTGCTGCCCCACATAGGGCGCCACGTGTGGTGCATCTGTACAATAATATCTAATATCGAAGCATGTGTTGCCTTTAGCTGCTCTGTTTAATCCCATGATGTTGTTATCTTTGCCTACAAAGTGTTCCACATACAAACAGTCAAGTCCTTGTTTACCTTTACATCTTTAATGTTAGAAAATAGATGTCACTGTGGTGTGAAACAATGCAAGATGTTTTCTCCTAAAGAGGTAGCTTAGCACTATGATAACATTTGGCCTACATTTCATGCAATAGGGCTTGTATTTTGTAGCCACTAGGGGCCCTCACTGCACAGACAAGAAGAGATTATGTTTAAAATGGTTAGGATGAAGGTATACTGGAGGTTACCTCCTCAAATATCAGTGTCTGATGTGTTTTTGTTTGTTTTAAGATTTATTATTATTAATTTTTCCATGCCGTAGAAATGAATGATACGTGCTGTCTTTATTTTATAGCCATTGTTGTTCAATTTTACTAGTCTACTTTGGGTTTGAGAGAATGTAGAACCCAAAAAACAGAACTAAGTGTGATTTATATGAGTTATCTGTTTGGTAATGTGTAAGGTTAATGCCATTGATGAAGCTGATTATGATAATGAACTTGTTGCTATGACATTGTAATGTAGCGGGTGCATGATTTGGGAACCCTAATTGTACAGGTCATTTAAATGTCATAATGTTGTTGTTGCTTTGTGTTTTTCTTGAAAGAGGCTTTTAATAAAATCACTTTAAAGACACTGTCTCTTTGGTACCCATTTAATTCTGCTCTTATAACTTTCTATAGGACGGAGACTAGTTTGATTAATGAAATATTCCATACGTTCATATGATACAGTCATAGAAATATTTCTTGTATTATGCTTTTTTTGTTGCACTTGAATCTTTACAGCATTTATCCCAATTTACTAACATTGTATGGAAAAGAGCTGCATGAACATTTTGCTTAACATCTCCTTTTGTGTGTTTTTTTTTTAAGTAAGATAGAAAGTCAGGTTTGGAACAACATGAGGGTGGGTAAATGATGACAGTTAAAATTTTTAGGTGAAGTATGGCTTTTAAGAGTCAACGATCACCAATATTACCCACTATGTGTTGTTTAATCTGCTAGAGGGTGCTCTGCAATTAAAATGTTAATTTGCAAAATGTTTTCATTTATTCTTAATTGTTTAAAATTTTTTCCCCCTTATAAGTAAATGGTCTATTACTTTTAATAATCTGAGCAATGGTAGTGATGTTGCTTGCAGGGCCTAGGGAACATGTTTTCAACCACTTGACTAGACCATCTCTCCTTTCTCTGACACACCCATTTCAGGTCTTGGAGTCTAAATAATGAGCTGATGATCTGAATCACCTGATGTTTGATTAAGGAGACATGGAAAACATGCAGTATTGGGGGGCTCCGGGAATGTGGTCGGGAACCCCTGCACTAGACTACAGTTCTCATGCCAGATTTTCCATCTGTGCGCCTCTGCTATCTAGTAGGGTCAGGAGAACCACATGTTCTATTAATAGCTGAGAAGTTTTTAGACTAATTACGTGTCTTTATTCCTGGCTGCACAAATAATCATGCTGCTGTCATAATCATAATCAGTATGATTCTTAATGGGAGCACCAAATTAATTTTGAATGACCACATAACATCTCTAAAATGAATTGTCATTGTAGAGAGGCATAAAAACGATATTCTTGCGCCTCCTGCAGGAGATGAATGTATAACGATTTTTATTTTTTATAAATAGCTAAGGTATTGCTATAGCCTACTCCACTTCATACTTAAAGGGTTAGTTCACCCAAAAATGAAAATTAGTCCATAAATTACTTACCCTCAAGTCATCCTAGGTGTATATGACTTTCTTCTTTCAGACGAATCCAGTCGGAGTTATATAAAAAATTGTCTTTGATCTTTCAAGCTGTTTAATGCCACTCAGCGGGTGTTGCTTATCAGTCCAAAAGAAGTGAAATAAAAAGTGCCCATCCATAAAAAAAAGTGTCTCACACGGCTCCGGGGGGTGAACAAAGTCCTCCTGTAGAGAATCGATGCGTTTTTGTAAGAAAAATATCCATATTCAAAACGTAATAATCACTTTAATGTAGCTTGCGCTCACT
>NW_015552765.1:211986-222981 GCF_001515605.1 Sinocyclocheilus anshuiensis | reverse complement strand
GGAAAAGAGGGGCTTGGACATTCTGCTGAATAACTCCTTTTATGTTTTACTGAAGGAAGGTTTCAAAATGCTTGAAGGTGAGTACATAATGACAATGTTTGTGTGAACTTCATTTAATATTTAGCATTTTACTGAAAGCTAAATGGTTTAGTTGCAGCATGGTGTCATTTTATTATTTTAGAATTTATGAAAGTTGTGGGAAGCTTTTCGCTTAGGCTTTTTTGGGCAGTCCAGCAAGCAATATTGTAACCTGCCACATTAGGCTTGAAGAAACAGGTTAAAACACAGTTTATGGCAGCTAACTTGGTTGTACTGAAGGATGATGAAATGTCAGACTCCACCGGAGGACAAAGGCAAACCTTATTATAAGATTTAATTATAGAACACAATTAAGTTCCACTTGTACAGTCGTCCTCTAATGGAGCACTATTACTC
The DNA here is from genome assembly GCF_001515605.1 of Sinocyclocheilus anshuiensis. NCBI lineage: Eukaryota > Metazoa > Chordata > Actinopteri > Cypriniformes > Cyprinidae > Sinocyclocheilus > Sinocyclocheilus anshuiensis. The sequence goes on along the minus strand of NW_015552765.1, from coordinate 222,546 downwards.
GATCACTGTGCCTTTAGGGAGAAATGAAAACCTTACAACATTTTTATGACTTTTTTTTAAAGATTTTCCCCAAATTATTTACAAATATTGACAATTTTTTAAAATCTTTTCATATTTTTAGTATGTGTATGTGTGTATATAATAACTTTCTTTTAATAACGTTAAATGGTTTTAGTTTACTGGCTTCCAGACATTAATGTGAACTTACCTACTCTAAATGTTCTTTTCTTTTTCAAAGTTCTTTAAATGTTTATTTTATTTTATTATTATTATTTTTAATCATAGTTATACGTTTATCCCAGGTCTGAAATAATTAATGTTCTGAACATATCCCTGGTGCTGCCCCACATAGGGCGCCACGTGTGGTGCATCTGTACAATAATATCTAATATCGAAGCATGTGTTGCCTTTAGCTGCTCTGTTTAATCCCATGATGTTGTTATCTTTGCCTACAAAGTGTTCCACATACAAACAGTCAAGTCCTTGTTTACCTTTACATCTTTAATGTTAGAAAATAGATGTCACTGTGGTGTGAAACAATGCAAGATGTTTTCTCCTAAAGAGGTAGCTTAGCACTATGATAACATTTGGCCTACATTTCATGCAATAGGGCTTGTATTTTGTAGCCACTAGGGGCCCTCACTGCACAGACAAGAAGAGATTATGTTTAAAATGGTTAGGATGAAGGTATACTGGAGGTTACCTCCTCAAATATCAGTGTCTGATGTGTTTTTGTTTGTTTTAAGATTTATTATTATTAATTTTTCCATGCCGTAGAAATGAATGATACGTGCTGTCTTTATTTTATAGCCATTGTTGTTCAATTTTACTAGTCTACTTTGGGTTTGAGAGAATGTAGAACCCAAAAAACAGAACTAAGTGTGATTTATATGAGTTATCTGTTTGGTAATGTGTAAGGTTAATGCCATTGATGAAGCTGATTATGATAATGAACTTGTTGCTATGACATTGTAATGTAGCGGGTGCATGATTTGGGAACCCTAATTGTACAGGTCATTTAAATGTCATAATGTTGTTGTTGCTTTGTGTTTTTCTTGAAAGAGGCTTTTAATAAAATCACTTTAAAGACACTGTCTCTTTGGTACCCATTTAATTCTGCTCTTATAACTTTCTATAGGACGGAGACTAGTTTGATTAATGAAATATTCCATACGTTCATATGATACAGTCATAGAAATATTTCTTGTATTATGCTTTTTTTGTTGCACTTGAATCTTTACAGCATTTATCCCAATTTACTAACATTGTATGGAAAAGAGCTGCATGAACATTTTGCTTAACATCTCCTTTTGTGTGTTTTTTTTTTAAGTAAGATAGAAAGTCAGGTTTGGAACAACATGAGGGTGGGTAAATGATGACAGTTAAAATTTTTAGGTGAAGTATGGCTTTTAAGAGTCAACGATCACCAATATTACCCACTATGTGTTGTTTAATCTGCTAGAGGGTGCTCTGCAATTAAAATGTTAATTTGCAAAATGTTTTCATTTATTCTTAATTGTTTAAAATTTTTTCCCCCTTATAAGTAAATGGTCTATTACTTTTAATAATCTGAGCAATGGTAGTGATGTTGCTTGCAGGGCCTAGGGAACATGTTTTCAACCACTTGACTAGACCATCTCTCCTTTCTCTGACACACCCATTTCAGGTCTTGGAGTCTAAATAATGAGCTGATGATCTGAATCACCTGATGTTTGATTAAGGAGACATGGAAAACATGCAGTATTGGGGGGCTCCGGGAATGTGGTCGGGAACCCCTGCACTAGACTACAGTTCTCATGCCAGATTTTCCATCTGTGCGCCTCTGCTATCTAGTAGGGTCAGGAGAACCACATGTTCTATTAATAGCTGAGAAGTTTTTAGACTAATTACGTGTCTTTATTCCTGGCTGCACAAATAATCATGCTGCTGTCATAATCATAATCAGTATGATTCTTAATGGGAGCACCAAATTAATTTTGAATGACCACATAACATCTCTAAAATGAATTGTCATTGTAGAGAGGCATAAAAACGATATTCTTGCGCCTCCTGCAGGAGATGAATGTATAACGATTTTTATTTAGCTAAGGTAGCTAAGGTATTGCTATAGCCTACTCCACTTCATACTTAAAGGGTTAGTTCACCCAAAAATTCCATAAATTCCATAAATTACTTACCCTCAAGTCATCCTAGGTGTATATGACTTTCTTCTTTCAGACGAATCCAGTCGGAGTTATATAAAAAATTGTCTTTGATCTTTCAAGCTGTTTAATGCCACTCAGCGGGTGTTGCTTATCAGTCCAAAAGAAGTGAAATAAAAAGTGCCCATCCATAAAAAAAAGTGTCTCACACGGCTCCGGGGGGTGAACAAAGTCCTCCTGTAGAGAATCGATGCGTTTTTGTAAGAAAAATATCCATATTCAAAACGTAATAATCACTTTAATGTAGCTTGCGCCAAGTTTTACTGTAGTTTTGCAGTTGTACACAGAAGCAGCTCCGGGAGCATGACGTATGAGTTCAGCGTTGCGCATGCGCCGGTGAGTCTCGTGAAAACCAACGTTTGTTTATAGGAGCAAAGGAAGCAAAGTTTCCTTACTTCAGCAAAGGAAACCCAGTCTCCTCTTGGCTTATATCGAAATCCTCCGACATTCTTCTTTACAAATCCTCGTTTTGTACTTCTAATAAGTGACCGTTGTTTTGTTTTGATCTCTCCGCTGCGCTTCCGCGTTCGTCACTTCTGAGCGGTGCATGCGCAACGCCGACCTCCATACGTCATCCGCCTGGAACTGCTTCCGTGTACAACAGTGAGCCCAAGCTAGATTAAAGTAATTATTATGTTTTAAATATGGTTATTTTTCTTACAAAAACGCATCAGTTCGCTACGGGAGGCCTTTGTTCACCACCCGGAGCCGTGTGAGACACTTTTCTTTAATGGATGGGTGCTTTTTATTTCACTTCTTTAGGACTGATGCATGCAAGACCTGCTGACTGCCATTAAACAGCTTGAAAGATCAAAGACAATTTTTTTTATAACTCCGACTGGATTCGTCTGAAAGAAGAACGTCATATACACCTAGGATGACTTGAGGGTGAGTAATTTATGGGTTAATTTTCATTTTTGAGGAACTAACCCTTTAAGGTTAGATATTTGTATGTAAAGGCATGAGCACAACTAATGGATAGACGGTGGATAGAGTGAGAAACAGACAGATAGACTGACACAGAGATAGATAGATAGATAGATAGATAGATAGATAGTGTTTGACAGATTAAACAGAGGGATGACGAATGGTCGACGAGTATTGGAGGCGGGCTTTACTGAGGAGGGTGTAGCTGCAGTCATCATGGCTCCCAGACCGCGTATCCCAGTGCAATAGTAAATAACTTGAAAGGAAATGCAGTGTCCATGTTTATAACAGAGAAGTGCGTTAATTTAGGATACATATTTACAATTTCAGATTAAAACCGTAGCTTTTTTCTCCCTTATACGCGAGCGAGCTATGGATGCGCAAATTGCAAACCATTGCAGCAGCATCAAGTCTGCAGCGAAAGCGAGCAGCCCGCAGAATGCAGCTGAAAGCCGGATCGAAAACGCACCAAAGAAGAAATCCCGCACGAGAAGAGGCAGAAGAGGGAAGCGACGGAGGGGCAAGAAGGCCAACGAGCCTCCGCCGTTTCTACCACCGGAGGTAAATATAGATGTGTGTTGGCGGATGCTAACCATGTGTACTGCATATCAGTAACCATAGTACCATTCTATATTAACGCTATTAAGATAGGCCTATAATATATATTACATCTTAATATCGTTAATTAGAATATTAATACAGTAACAGTGTTAAGCTGCTGGCGAATTATATTTTAAATATACAAAAATCGGTAAGAGGCTGCCAAAATACTGTTCAGTTACCACTGTAAAAATGATAATGAATTAATACTAGCTACTTGTAAACAGTGTGTCTTTACGTTTTAATTTTGATGACAGGTAGCGAATATTAATTTAATACAGTAGGCCTAATAGCTACAGTAGGCTAGCTACTAATAATTGTTTGATTTGTAAGACCAGAATCTGCACTTTTTAGGCGAAAACAGATTTTTGAAACGACCTACTTTTCATGCTGGGTTGATTTTATGGTAGATATAATATATATAATATAGTTGTTAAAAAATTTATAAAATCTCAAATAAAATGTAAATAGCAATTAGTTAATAAATAAACAACAACAACAAAAGTTAGTTCCATAATGCCAAATAACTGGTTATTATTCATTTTCTAGTTCTTTCCAAGGTTGTATTTTGTCCAGTAAATGAATTGTGTGCAAGGACTGATTTTTGCAAGACTGCATTTAGATTTGTATTTAATTGATGTTTTTTTTGCCCACATATCTTCATATTTTAGGCTGAAGAGGGAAACATTGAATACAAGGTATGCAATCACCAAATTGATAGTAATAATTTTTATAGGATTTTATATGTATTTAATGGCATATTCATCCTCTGTTCACTCAGTTGAAGCTGGTAAACCCCACGCAGTATCGGTTCGAACACTTGGCCACGCAGTTGAAATGGCGACTGCAGGAGGGCCGCGGGGAGGCCGTGTATCAGATTGGGGTGGAGGATAACGGTCTGCTGGTTGGACTTACAGAAGAAGATATGAAAGCCTCGCTTAAGACTCTTCGCAGAATGGCTGAGAAGTATGTATTGAATTCATCAACCAATTTGTTTTTCTTTAATGTCAGTGTGTAAGAAGTGGCTTACAGGTGTGTTGTGTTGTCTTGGTAAGACTCTGTGACTCTGCGCAGGGTTGGAGCCGATATCACGCTCCTGAGAGAGAGGGAGGTGGACTGCGATAGAGCTCGACGGAAAATCGCTGAAGTTCTTGTGCGGAAAGTTCCAGATGACCAGCAGGTGAGCTTGTGACGCTTTAGTCATTGGGTCATGCATGGGATTATTATTATTATTATTATTTATTTTAAAAATACTAAATAAGAACTACAACATTTTTAAAATATTGAATATAAAAATACAGAAATGTTTTAAAATGATTATGTAATATGCCTGCTTTTTTGATGATCATATTTAAAATTTCAGAATTAGACTTTTTTTAATGAAAAAGGTCTTGTTAAAATTCTTGAAAATAACTTTATTATTGGAATAATATAATCTTTTATTATTATTTCTTAAAAATACTAAAGAGAAAAGTACAACATTTTTAGAATATTAAAAAGGTATTGTAAAAAGGATATATTCTTGAAAATAACTATTATAAAATTATATTTTATTCTAATTTCTTTAAAAAATAATAAAATAGAAAAGTATGACTTATTAAGATATTAAATATTAAAAATCCTAAAAACAATTTTTATTTAGTTTTGTTTTCAGTTTGCCTTCTTTTTTATGATGAACATGAACATTTTAAATTTCGGAATTACTTTTTTTTTTTTTTTTTTTTAATTTTTTTTTTACACGAAAAAGGTCTTGTAAAAAGGATTATACTCTTGAAATAATATCTTGGAATAAAATCACTGGAATAAATAAACTTGGAATAAACTTGTAATCATTGGAAAAAAAATATTTTATGACTATTTCTTAAAAAATACAAAATAAAAATGTACAACATTTTAAAAATATTACATTTTAAAAATACAAAAAAATGCTTTAAAATAATTGCCTACTTTTGAACATTTCAGAATTACATTTTTGTATGGAAATGGTCTCATTTCTTCTTGAAAATAACTTGATTATTGGAATAAAAATAATATTTTATTATTATTTCTTTAAAAAATATGATATAAAGAAAGTACATGATTATTAAAATATTAAATATTTTAAATAAAGAATTTTAACATTATATTTATACTAACTTTTGTCTACCAATTAAAATCCAGTGGGTATAAATAACACACAGGACGCTGTTTAGTTGTCATGTGAGAAGAAAAATGAAATTATATCACTAAATCAGACTTTCGTGACTGTGTAGGTCAGTACATTTCTTAAGATAAATCCAATAATTTGGCCCTTTCTAAGGCTAAATATAGTATTTGTCACTTATTCATGGTTGTTATACAGCTATTTTTAGAGTAATGAAATTACATTTTTTAAAATAGATTTTTAAAAGTTTTTTTTTTCTTTTCATCATCATAGTCATTCTTATTTGTCATTGACCCAATAAACTAATGATGTATTATGTGTTGTCGGGTCATTGTGATCTCTGTGTTTGTGTGAGTAGTTCCTGGATCTCCGTGTGGCTGTTCTGGGTAACGTGGATTCAGGCAAGTCAACTCTGCTGGGCGTGTTGACTCAGGGCGAGCTGGATAACGGACGGGGCAGGGCCAGACTCAACCTCTTCAGACACCTGCATGAGATTCAAACGGGACGGACATCCAGCATCAGTTTTGAGATCCTGGGCTTTAACAGCAAAGGAGAGGTGAGACAGATATTTAGTATTCTTTTATTTATGATACTTTTTTCAGTGGTGCATTAACTGGGATTTAAAGCTTCTACTTGCTAGCATATAAGCATGTTGCTTTGATTTTTTTTCTTTCTCTTATCGTTTTAGGTTGTAAACTACAGTGACTCTCGTACAGCAGAGGAGATCTGTGAGAGCTCTTCTAAGATGATCACTTTTATTGACCTGGCTGGTCATTATAAGTACTTGAAGACCACTATATTTGGCCTGACAAGCTACTGCCCAGACTTTGCCATGCTGGTGGTGGGAGCCAATACTGGCATTGGTTAGTATTTATGCATATATATTTCTATTGCTTTAAAAGTTGTGATTTAAGAGCATATTTTATGAGTAAGGCATAAAAATTGGAACTAAATCTGGCCGATATATATTAAATATTTACAATAAATTCAATATTTTACACTATTCAAAGAATTCACACTACCATTCAAAGGTTTGGAGTCTGTAAAATTGTTCAAATACTTTTAAAGAAGTCTCGAATGCTCACCAAGGCTGCATTTATTAATTCAGAAATACAGTAAAAACAGTAATATTGTGAAATAATATTCTAATTTAAAAAAACTGTTTTCTATTTGAATACATTTCAAAATGTAATTTATTTCTGTAAAGCAAAGCTGAATTTTCAGCCCGAATTTTTACTCCAGTCTTCAGTGTCACAGTCACATGATCCTTCAGAAATCATTCTAATATTCTGATTTGGTGCTTAATAAACATTTCTTATTCTTAACAATGTTGAAAACAGCTGTGCTGCTTGATATTTTTGAGGAAACCATGATACATTTTTCAGGATTATTTAGAATAGAAAGTTCAAAAGAACTGCATTTGTTTGAAATAGAAATCTTTTGAAATATTATAAACGTCTTTACTGTCACTTTTCATAAATTTAATGCATCCTTGCTTAATACAAGTATTTTTTATTTAAAAAAATCATATTAATCTTATTTAGCCCCAAACCTTTAAACTGTAGTGTGTATTTCTATGTGATTTTTAAAAAATCTAATTATAAATCATTACTCAAAACCATCCAGATTACCCAACTTTGAACTAATTTTGTGTCATAACATATTATACATTATTCTGGCATTGTAAAATTCTCCCAGCTGGCACAACTAGGGAGCACCTGGGTTTGGCGATGGCGCTGAAGGTGCCCATATTCATTGTGGTGAGTAAGGTGGACCTTTGCGGTAAAAGCACAGTGGAGAAAACGGTTCGTCAGTTGGAGAGAGTGCTCAAACAGCCCGGCTGCAACAAGGTCCCCATGGTGGTGTCCAACCCTGATGATGCCGTCACAGCTGCACAGCAGTTCGCACAATCCTCCAGGTACGTGTGTATGAGAATAGAGAGGTTATTATAGACATTTATTGCATTATTTTCCACCTTAAGTCAATGTTTCTTGCAACATAAACAGCCATAATTGATTTTTTCCTGACCAATTCCCACCCTCTCTTTTAGCATTACAGTTGAACAGCCTGTTTTTGGTACTGTACCTTTAAAACTTGAACGAATACCCTACAAAGTACCTTACCACTGATAGCTGTTCAACACTCTAGTTTGTGCAGTATGTGTGTGTGTGTAATGATGGATTTTTCTCCCCACAGTGTGACGCCCATCTTCACCCTCTCCAGTGTGTCTGGGGAGAATCTGGACCTTCTGAAGGTCTTTTTCAACATTCTTCCTCCTCTGAGCAACAGCAAGGAGCAAGAGGAGCTCATGCAGCAGCTCACGGAGTTCCAGGTACAAACACACTCTCACCAACGCACATATAATGTCTTAATTCTAAAATATTCCAAGAGATTTAATGTCAAATTGATGTGTTCTTGCAGGTGGATGAGATTTACAGTGTTCCTGATGTAGGGACAGTAGTTGGTGGTACACTCTACAGGTCAGTCCACATCTGTTGCGTCAATCTTGTCTGTCTGTCTGTCTAATAACTGCCTATCGTCCACCTAGCAGTGTACTAGCAACCACTCAGAACACTTTATCAAATCCTATAGCAAACCCCCTGGCAACTATTTAGAAAAACCTATATATGTTTTAGCATTGTAGCAACTGCTTAGCACCCACCCCTAATGAAAATTAACCATGGTTTTACTATAAAATTTAAAAAAATAAAACATGGTTCATATAGTTAAACCATGGTAACCACAAATTAACCATGGTTTTGTTACACTAATCATAGTTTAACTATGGTATTTATAGTAAAACTGTGCTTATACAAATGGTAATAATTTCTTCCAAAAAACATGGTCACTATACTTTTACAATAATAAAAGCATGGTTAATTTTTGTAAGGGAAATATCAATGCCCTAGCAACCACTCAAAACACCTTAGTAATCCCTTAGCATCCTAGCAACATCTTAGCATCCACCCAGAACACTCTAGCAACATCAAAGTAACATATACTTGCAACTACTTAAAACACTACTTATAACACAGTGCCTTAGCTTTGTAAACAACTGCTTAGCAACCACATAGCAATGCACTTTCACATGCTCAGAACACCTAAGCAATGCCCTAGCAACACCTTAGAAACCACCCAGAACACTCTTCCAACTGTCTTATCCACCTATTTCCTGAGTAACCGATGAGCGCTGCCATGATGGATTCTAACTTCTGTTTGGATGCTCTCGTGTTCTGATCTCCATGTTAAAATGGGGTAAAAAGTTCGACTGAGTTAATTAAACCGAAACGTTTCAAATATAACAAAATATAAAAATGTGTGCAGGGTTAAGCTGTGCGTTCATTTGACTAGAAACATCAGAGATCGGAAATGTAAAGCATCTTTCCGTTATGAGGCGGACGAGACTTCCGTGTTCAGGAAAAAGGTGGATAATTCTCTCATAACCACCCAAAATGCCCTAGTGACTGCTTAGCAATGCCTTAGCAACCACTCAGAGCATCTTATCAAACCATAGCAACTCGGAGAAACCTATTTACTACCTAGCAATGTATTGACATTGTAGCATCTGATTTACACCAGCATCTCAATGCCCTAACAACCACTTAGACCACCTTTGTAGCAATGCTCCAGCAACCACTTTGAACAACCTAGCAACCTCATAGGAACATCTTGACTTGACACCCAGAACAACGTTTTTGAGAGCAACGTTCTTGCAACAACTGAAAGGACTTTAGCAATACTCTAGCTCTGTAGCACTTGTTTAGCAACCAACAATGCCCTCACAATCATTCAGAACTCATTAGCAACGCCTTAGCAACTGCTTGGCAACCACTCAAAACCCCTTGGCAACCTCCCAGAATACTCTTGCAATTGGCTTATAACTGTTTCATAACCACCCAGAACACTCTAATAACTGCAATGCTCTAGCAGCCACTCTGAACAACTGCTCAAACCCTAGCAACCACATAGCAACACCTTAGCAACCACTCAGAACAGCTTATCTACTAACTAATGTTTTAGCATTGTAGCAGCTGCTTATCACCCACATATCAATGTCCTAGCAACCATTCAGAGCACCTTAGTAATCCCTTAGCACCCTAGCAACATCTTAACAACCACCCAGAACACTTTAGCAACCACATAACAACGGCAGCCATATCACCCTGTAGCCCAAGACTGGTTGCCCACTGAAGCTAAGCAGGGCTGAGCCTGGTCAGTACCTGGATGGGAGACCTCCTGGGAAAACTAGGTCGCTGCTGGAAGAGGTGTTAGTGAGGCCAGCAGGGGGTGCTCACCCTGTGGTCTGTGTGGGTCCTAACGCCCCAGTATAGTGACGGGGACACTATACTGTCAACAAGCACCGTCCTTCGGATGAGACGTTAAACCGAGGTCCTGACTCTCTGTGGTCATTAAAAATCCTCGGCATCCTGGCCAAATTTGCCCATTGGCCTCTGACCATCATGGCCTCCTAACAATCCCCATATCTGCTAATTGGCTTAATCACTCTGTCTCCTCTCCACCAATAAGCTGGTGTGTGGTGGGCGTTCTGGCGCACTATGGCTGCCATCGCATCATCCAGGTGGATGCTGCACACTGGTGGTGGATGAGGAGATACCCCCTGACAATGTAAAGCGCTTTGAGTGCCTAGAAAAGCGATATATAAATGTAATTAATTATTATTATTATTAT
>NW_015552765.1:208647-211895 GCF_001515605.1 Sinocyclocheilus anshuiensis | reverse complement strand
ATACCCCCTATACCCCCTGACAATGTAAAGCGCTTTGAGTGCCTAGAAAAGCGCTATATAAATGTAATGAATTATTATTATTATTATTATTATAACAACGGGCTTGCAACCACTCAGATCACTTAAAAAAACGCCCTAGCTCTGTAGCAACTACTTAGCAGCCACTCCAAACACCTTAGCAACATTATATAACTCTCACAACCACACAGAACAACCTAGCAACACCCTAGCAACCAGTCAAAACAACTTACCTACTACCTAGCAGTGTTTTAGCAATGTAGCAACTGCTTTTTCAATACCTTTTTCAATGTCTTAGTTGCCGTTGCAAAATATGCACGTGGAAGTCTTTCACCCTCTTGTGGAATCCCTGATCTCTCAGTTTCCAATTTGAAATGACCGGATTTTACCAGCGAAAATCTGCTAAATGACTGCCTTCACACTTCAAGGCTTTTTCAAGCCAATCACTTTTCAATTTGTCTTGATGATCATAATTGACTTTCTATTCACACGCAGTGGTGTGTGTCGTGAAGGAGACCGGCTGGTTGTGGGTCCCACCGATGATGGGCGATTCCTGAGGTTGAAGGTGTGCAGTATTCACAGGAATCGCTCCGGCTGCCGTGTGCTGAGAGCCGGACAGGCCGCCACACTTGCACTTGGGAACTTTGATCGCTCGTTACTACGAAAGGTCTGATTTCAATATGAGAGCAAGAGGAGAAAGACTAAATTAAGTCTTTGTGTAGCTATATCTTCATGATGTCTTTTTGATCTTGAGTGTTTGTGTTTTAGGGCATGGTTATGGTGAGTCCCAAAATGAACCCTACTATTTGCTGGCAGTTTGAGGCTGCTATAGTCCTCCTGTTCCACGCCAAGACTTTCCGCTGTGGTTTCCAGGTCACGGTGCACGTGGGGAATGTGAGGCAGACCGCCACTGTAGAGTGTCTCCTTGGAAAGGTGTTTTTTTTTTTTTTACAATGTTCTGAAGAGTGTTGCTCTGTTAGTATACACTTTTAAAAATAAAGTTCTTTCTTGTCATCTTTGGTTCCATGAAGAACCTTAAATATCCATGGAATCTTTCTATTGCACAAAAGGTTCTTTATTGTGGAAAAAAGTTCTTCAGATTATTAAAAAGTTCTTAGTAAAAATGGTTCTTTTACAAAATGTTCCATGAATGGTTCTTTGGGGAACCATAAATAATTCTCTTTTGGAACCTTTATTTTGAAAACTGTATCATCACAGAAAAATGTGTGTATTTGTCCTCTAGGAGGAGCTGCGGACAGGAGAGAGAGCTGTAGTGTGTTTCAGATTCTTAAAGCACCCTGAGTATTTGCGTGTGGGAGCCAAGCTGCTCTTCAGAGAGGGGGTGACCAAAGGCATCGGACACGTGACGCACCTCCTACCCTCCACCCAGAACCACGTGCCTGATCAGAACCGCAACCAGAACCACAGTTAGACACATTGGGAGTGACACCATAAATCAAAGACTTTTGACTGCAGCTGCAGTCACGTCCTGTCCTTGCCTTGAGTTTGCATCCCCTAGTTCTATTGTGCACCTTTTATTTCCACTCTATAGATGTGCCTATATTAATTGCAGATTTGCCTGTGTGTAAATGCTCTCGGCTCCTGTGACCTTTGGACGGTTTTGGTACAGTGATTTACTGATTAGAGTGTATGTCTGCCAGGTGTAATGGAGCTTGAAAACCTCTCCTATTTTTGCACAAGTGCGTGTTTCACATCTTAAGTTAAAGCTGGCTGACCTTGAGTGAAGCATGTGGGATTTCAAGTCACTAAGTTGGGTATCTGGAGCAGATTTCTGCAGGAACAACTCCAGCCTGCAGACTGCATTATAGATATGAGAACATAATTGTAGCATTCAACTTCAGATCTTAGGTAGTTTTAAATACGTGATGTTACCCCGGTAGATCTGATGACACTTCAAATTTGTTTCTTTTTAAAAAAAAATATAAAGGTATGTTGTATTTGTCAAGCCACCCTAGTTAAAGCAGAATATGTTCTGTTTCCCTTGTTAGAATTGGACAAAGCAACCCTAAGGTGCACGTGAGGTCTCAGAGAGAGCACTACAACAGGAACGCAGTGCAGCAATGCATTCAGCAGTTCAAACGCAAGCAAGAATCTTAGGCTGCGTTCCAGTCCGTTTTTTTATGCCCTTCAGTCACAAACTTCCCTCCGTCTTGTTCACTCGGATGTACGTCATTGATTACGTTGCATGAGTGCCCACTACTGGCGTAACCCTTGCAATGGGCTGAACTGGAACGTCCTAAGCCCTTGATCACTTAGAATCTGCTATGGAGTTGGTTTATTGTTTACATTTTTCCCCTTACGAATTTGTTTGGTGCAGCATTCTATATATATATATAGATATGCTTGGGCTGTTATAAATGTAAAAAAAAAAAATTATATATTATAGAGTTGTTTGGGGTGGGGATAAATTAAATGCGATCTGCGATGACGTCATAGTCGTGTTGCATTGTGGTCTACAGAGCGGCCTGAAGTGTGCATATGAAGCAGACTCGCTCCCTCGTTCAAAACTGAGGGGTCGAGGCGAGGGTACGTCCATGTAAACTTCCCTCGGCCACTTGACAAAGTGGAACGCGCTTCAAATTGGCGACGGGGATTCCCCCGAGCGTAAGTGTTTAGGGAAGTTTGCGAGTGCGTGTCTAAGGCCTGGGACACACTAGACGATTTTCAAATCTTAAATGATTTTAAAACTATGGGAGACCACAGACATGAAGACAGTTCAACCGATTTTTAGCCTTATAATCCTCTGAATGCACGCACTAGAGGATTCGACCAGACCACGAGACCACACACTTGTTGATTGTAGGAACGATTTCACAGTGACACGGGATCTCACGGACACTCACGAGATCAAACGCGACTAGAGAAGAAAAACAAATAGAGGACAATTAACGTTGTCAGCTGGCTTTCCTGGCGTGCATTCTGTTTCACAGTGAAAAACAAAGAATAAAAAAGAATATGGGTATTGTTCTCTGCTTTCATGGCATGTTTGTGGCTGCCAAGTTTCAGCTATAGAAGCACGCAACATCCGGTAGGTGACGCTTGCTCGCTCTCATTGGCTATTGCGGGTATAACATGTTAATAACATGTTTGATATTTACGATTTGAATTCGGGGACGCTCCGTCTCGATCGGGAGCAGATAAATAATCGTAATGACACCACACAATAGAGGATTTTTTTGGACAAAAAATCATTTGCGACAAAGCGCGAC
>NW_015552765.1:205549-206632 GCF_001515605.1 Sinocyclocheilus anshuiensis | reverse complement strand
ATTTTGCAGTAACTGTTATGCTGATGTTGTGGCTGGTCAAGCAAATGTTTGTGCTTGTTTCTGTATGATATAATTGTTGATAGGCTAGATCTATTAAAATACTGATATTCTGGTCTATAACTCCTCCCCGAACTTCCCTCTGCCCTGTATCTTGGTCTCTCATTGGCTGTAGGTCATCGCCGATGTGTTTTTCAGTCAGAACTCATTTCACACAGCGTGATAGTGAATTGCCGACAGCTCCAGATATTTAGCATGCCAAATATTTCCCTCAGATCACGTCTTTGATAATTCAGACTGCGTCATTTTATGTTATCATGGCAAATGAGTTATTTATGTACAGGACATCAAAAGGCACCCTACAGTGATATTGACCCAGTTGTACAAAGTTTTTTTTTTTGTTTACACAGAGACTATAATTTTTAAAAACTTGCGCTTTCAAACTTGCCTTTTTTCTGGTTTTCAAATGTTTGTATTTTCAGGCCCCCAAAACACTGTTGTTGTATAAATGAATGGCCAAAACGTGTAGTTTTCCATTTTTAGTTAAAAACGGTTTTGTGTAAACTGCCCCTAAAGCTGGCTGCACACTAGACGATTTTCAAATCCTAAACGATTTTAAAACCATGGGAGACCACAGACATGAAGACCATTTCAACCGATTGTTAGCCTTCCTCTGAATGCGCACACTAGACGATTCCAGCAGACCGCGAGACCACACACTTGATGATTGTAGGAACGATTTCACAGTGACGCGTGATCTCATGGAGACTCGCGATATCAAACGTGACTAGAGAAGATAAACAAATGGAGAACAATCGGCATTGTCAGCGAACAACAGTGAAAAACAAAGTATAACAAAGAATATGGGCGATGTATTCTGCTTTCTTGTCATGTTTGTGGCTGCCAAGTTTCAGCTATAGAAGCACGCAACATCCGGTAGGTGACGCTTGCTCGCTCTCATTGGCTATTGCGGGTATAACATGTTAATAACATGTTTGATATTTACGATTTGAATTCGGGGACGCTCCGTCTCGATCGGGAGCAGATAAATAATCGTAATGACACCACACAATAGAGGATTTTTTT
>NW_015552765.1:203319-205298 GCF_001515605.1 Sinocyclocheilus anshuiensis | reverse complement strand
GTCGGCGATTTCGCAAAACCTGTCGGCGAGTGAAAAATCGGGCTAAAATCGTGCAGTGTGAACTCGGCATTAGTGTAGACCTTAAGCCAGTGGTTTTCAATCATAGTACAGGTGAGTTACTGCTCTGCACATTTTGTGCCTCCCTTATTTAACACACCTGATTCAGATCACCAGCTCGTTAGGTGAGAGCTCCATGAACTGCACTGACTGTGTCAGATAAGAGAGACATACAGAATGTGCAGAGCGATGGGTCACCAGGACCAGGATTGAAAACCACTGCCTTAAGCCATAAGTCTTCAGCCCTGTTCCTGGGGACCCACTGTCCTACAAAGTTTAACTATACACCTGAACAAATACACTTGAACCAGCTAATCAAGGTCTTCAGGATCACTTTAAAGATCACAGGCTAGGTGCAGTGAAGCAGGTTGAAAATCAAATTTGAAGGACAGTGGGTGCCCAAGAGCAGGGTTAAAGACCTAGGCCTTAAGCTCAAAGTTTATTTCAATTTGAGTGTGTGTACAGCCGAATACATAGCTTTTCAAAGTATACTCCATTTGATGGCCAGTTTTGCCCCCTTGTGGATCAACTAGTTAGTGTGAGAAAAATTAAAGGTGCATATGCGAGTTGAGTGTACAGCAGGGGTCTCCAACCCTGCTCCTGGTGAGCTACAGTCCTGCAGATTTCAGCTCCAACCCCAATCAAACACACCTGAACCAGCTAATCAAGGTGTTCAGGCAAAGCCACTGGAAGGCAAGCCTGTAACCTTTAGCCAAAAAAAAGTGTAATGGCTAATGCAAACGCTTCCGCTTTGGCAGTACATAGAAAAGGAGACCAGAGGCCTTTTTTTTAATGGATGTCAATGGAGGAGAGGCTATTGGTTATTAAGGCAGAGGTGATCCAAGTTGACCGTTGCGCTTTCTCCAATAGTAAGTAATACAGACCCTCTCATCTCCCAATAGTAAGACAGTCTCTGGAGCAGGGTTGTAGATCCCTGGTGTACAGTGTATACACGGTTAGAAAAATCGGACTGCGCACATACAATGCTGGTGACAAAATTAACATCCACTGCACTGTCTGCACATTCTAGTTTGCACATAAAGTATACTCTGGGCTTTTAAGTTGAGCTCCCATTGTGCGATTTTACAGTCCTTTATGATGGTTGCTTGTTAGTCTGTACAATATACATGTTGTTGCGAAGAGTTTGGTCCTGTTGACAGGTCAGCAGTACTGGATACTGCCAGAACTTTGTAGGTGGTTAAGATTTGTCACAAAGGTGTATGTGAACATGATACATTAAGCGATATTGTCTTAAATGGAAGAATTGTAGGCAAAAACGGACAGTGCAAAGCTGGCTGCAGTCGCAAATGAAAACAAGGTTGTGACGGACAAAAGTTATTCCATTCTATGTTGTCATTTTATAGTTGTTCCATTATGATCGAACACAATGTTGAAAATGTCTTTCCACAAGTTTTTAGTGAACAAAAAACAAACATGTTAAAGGGGTCATCGGATGCAAAATTAACTTTTTTTGTTGTTTGAACATAAATGTGTGTTGAAAGTGTGTGTTCACATCCACCCTATAATGACAAAAATCCACCCAGTGTTTTTTTTTTAAATCCCTATTTTAAAATCCCCTTTCTCAAATCAGGCTGTTCTGAGATTCCTGTCAGAATGACGTAGTTCTGCACGGGCCCCTCCCACGATAGTTGATTGACAAGACCGTCTTACCTTAGACCCGCCCTGAGTGAGCTGTGAGCTGTCTGCCATTGTGTCGACTCCGGTGCAGGGGAAGACAAGAATGTGTTTTGTTGTTGGATGTAATAATGAATAAAGCAGTCGTCATTTACTCCCGACATCTGAGCCCCACTGAAGACGCAGAGGATTAACGTTACTTTCATTTTTGAAAGGAATGCGCAGATCCCCGATCTGCCTAAATGCTTTTAAGTTTGCGCGAATCATTCGTGATCCAGCTTCATCTA
>NW_015552765.1:182998-198885 GCF_001515605.1 Sinocyclocheilus anshuiensis | reverse complement strand
CAAGAATGACTCCTAAGCGATTGAGGTGTTCTGTTGTTGGATGTAATAATGAACATAGCAGTCATCATTTACTTCTGACATCTGAGCCGCTGAAGACGCAGAGGATTAACGTTACTTTCATTTTTGAAAGGAATGCGCAGATCCCCGATCTGCCTAAATGCTTTTAAGTTTGCGCGAATCATTCGTGATCCAGCTTCATCTACAGAAGAAGTGAGTATACGGGTTTTTTATGAATCTTTGCAAATTGCCTTTCCTAATATGTGCTAGTTAGCAAGTTTCGCGGCTGAAGTTTACAGTCTGCTCGTCACCCCACAGAAGAGAGGGGCGGGGTCAGCAGAGCTCATTAGCATTTAAAGCAACACGGACTAGAAAGGCATGCTGAAAACAGCTGATTTTGACAGGGTAAAAAGGGTGTTTTTTACACTACCATTGAGAAATTTTAACCAAAGTATGTTATAGACTTTTCATTAAGACCCTAAAGAATCATATAAACTTGTGGAAAATGGGCATCTGATGACCCTTTTAATGAAACATAAAACACACCGATTTTAATGAATCGGACAATTCTCAAATCATTTCACAAACACTTTACACTTTTATTTTGTTCAAATTTCATGAATAAACAACCACAGCCTTGTTTTTGTTCACGTAATGTGGTATCGTTTTGATGCGCTAGGTGGCGTGTTGGAATATCGTCCCCCCCCCTTTCTTCAGGACAGGAAGGGAACAGAAATGGAATTTTTGGAGCTCTAGGGTTGTAGGAACAGTCAGGCATGATTGGTTTTTCACTAGCTTGATTACATTGTGCCTAATTATAAATGCATTCACCGATGACTCCAAAACATTTTGTGCATATTGCACGATTGTAAGCAAATATAAGCAAAGTGTAGGTCATTTCCAATGGCTTACAAGGTCGACTGGATTAAACTTACGGCAGCTTTGTGTGATGGGCATTCGTCTTGAGCATGCACAGGAACCCAGCTAACCATTGTGTTGTGCGCCCCATTCACCCGTGCACTCCTATTCGAAATATTGTGCAATTATATAAACATTGAATGTACTAATCATAGATATAACTGTATCATTTGAAGTTACTAAACTAATAATGTGATCACTAATGCATAAAAGCTCATTTAATTTAACAGTATTGAACATTGGGCGTTAGTCTTGAAACATGAGCAGAACGCATTTACAAGTGTAAATAACTTGTAAAACCTTGTTTTTACAGACATTTTTAGGAAGAAATTCGTTCTGCTTTTGTTTTATAAATGAGGCCCAATCGCTTTCATAACTTCAGCTGTTGGTCAACAGTGCATGTTGTGCTTACACAAATAATAATTAATATTGTCTGAAGTGCATCTGGTTGGCTTTATTACATTTGAGATCTATCTTCATGTCATGTACTAATGAAAAAAGTCCTCAAAAGCCTAGAAACCAGACTACATATCTATTGCTTTGCTATTAGTTCCTATGTAATAAAAAATTAACGTTTTATTGTGGAAACCCTTTGTTTGTAATTAATTAAAGACAAGAAATTCAATACTTTGTCATGGAAATTACAGGTTGAAATAAGTAAGGCTCTTATAGGCACACTATATATACAGGTGCATCTCAATAAATTGGAATGTTGTGGAAAAGTTCATTTATTTCAGTAATTCAACTCAAATTGTGAAACTCGTGTATTAAATAAATTCAATGCACACAGACTGAAGTAGTTTAAGTCTTTGGTTCTTTTAATTGTGATGATTGAGTTGATTAGCTGATTGGCATGTCACCATATTCTAATTTGTTGAGATAGTGAATTGGTGGGTTTTTGTTAAATGTGAGCCAAAATCATCACAATTAAAAGAACCAAAGACTTAAACTACTTCAGTCTGTGTGCATTGAATTTATTTAATACACGAGTTTCCAATTTGAGTTGAATTACTGAAATAAATGAACTTTTCCACGACATTCTAATTTATTGAGATGCACCTGTAGATTATTTTGAATGGTCCCATATTTGGGACACAAAATGGGTTTACAGTGCACTTGTGATGGAAGTCTATAGGGCAAGTATCTGCAGAAATGTGAAGCTTGTATTTTTATGGTATACAGTGATTATGTATTTTGCCTGTAGGTTACCTGGTTTGGTCTTGGTTTTATACTTTGAAACGGTATATTTCAATGTTAAAGCTTATTCCAGTGCAATGCCTTACTGCATAGACTTCCATTGTAAATGTATTACCATAAATGTTTTTTGAACCAGAAACAGTCTCATAGAAACCAAATGGGAAAAAGACAAAAACAGTGAGTCAAGAGTTTTGACAAGTTTTATTATGATAAATGAAAGCTGTCTTTGCGCAATAAATTGTTAATTGTTCACAGAACACACTGTTGTAGCATAGCAGCAAGCACCATAAGAATAGGTTTACATAACATGGCATTATGAATAAAATAAAAAGGGAAAAAAATTATATAAAACTCTTTATTTTCCTTCAAAAGATGAATGCTTTTTGTTTTGCACTTTGTGAAACAAATCAGCATTTGTGAATACAGAAACTTTGTTCAAAAAGATGAAAAATTACACTACTAAATCTGACATCCTTCATATGAGATATAATACTCAGATGACTATTAATGCATCTGTACCATTCATAAATTCTTCATTCCTCTTTCACTTTACTATACATGCTTGAAACTGCTTCTGAAATATGCATCTAAGTCTACCTTTTCTACCAAAGCTTTTAACCTTAAAAACATGTATAACATACCAACATGAAACTATTCTTATTTTCTTCACCATGTAAATGTGATGCGTTCATCTTCAAAATGTCCTTTTGCTCTGCAGAACTAAGTGACTGTTGAAATGATAGACAAAACTCCAGGCACATAAGCGCTGATTTGGAGAGTTTATGCAAGGCTCCTCTGTCTGGGCTTGATTCTGGGGTATAACTACAGAAGAAAAACAAATATGAGCAATCTGTAGTAAAAAAAAAGGATGTCCAAGATTAAATGACAAGAAGAAAGCTTAAAAAAATTTATTTCCTCACCCCGAGGAGGTTGCGAGGTATATAGCCCTCATTGTCGGCACATCTCGCCCACCACCACTCTGTTTCTTCACGGTCCTCTCTTCGTAGGACGGTCAGGCAGTCTCCTTCCTTAAAGGACAACTCGTCCGAACTCTCAGCATCATAGTCCCACAGGGCATAAACAACGCCCCTGTTCATGATGCCCATCTTCTCCTGCACACCTGTGAAAAAAACACCTCAACGCTACAGATTTATTGCGAAATTACCAGTTGAGCTACAAGAAGTCCTCTTTCGTAAAGTTTCATAATGAGAACAGGTTTCTCACCATAGAGAAACTGTGAGCATTGGGCGTAACCTTCTTCCATCTCCTCGCACTTGTCTGCCGCTGTCTGCATATCACTGTAGGTAGTGGCGTATACGGCAGCTCCCGATTCCACCAGGAACTTACATACTTGTACGTTATTACAAGAAGCAGCGCAGTGCAGGGGAGTCCTAACAGAGAGAAAGAGACGTTTAATTTTGTTGTTTTCAAATTATGGACAGAATTTAACTGGGTTTACATAAATGTTTTTCGCTCACCATCCATCGCTGTCTGCGGCATTCGCATTCACTCCAAACTGCACCAGGAACTTTACGATTTCCGTGTGTCCAGCGCACACAGCATTGTGCAAAGCAGTGATGCCCTCATCATTGGGTAAACTGGGGTCTTCTACCTGGATATGACATTGAGACATATACTTGAAATGCTAACTAGCTATACCTATATGTCTACTTGTTATATTACTCACTAGTGGACCAAGTATGTAACTGATCTTGGCCTGTTCCTTACCTCATATATGATCCTCTGGACGAGGTCATACTCGCCCTCTAAAGAGGAGTCCAACAGAAGAGCCAGAGGGTTAAAGTGCACACACATTCCGTGGTTGATGCGATCCGATCCCATCTTACGCAGGTTTGTTCTTTTGCCCTGAGAGGATGGATGAATAGATGTTTAGTTAAATACTAAAAGGGAATGCTGTACATAATTTATGCGTATATTTTGGTAAAGTTCTTGGATATGAAGTAATAATACTAGGTGTTAGGCTGACATGAATCACTCGTTCATCCTGCATATTAAAAGCCAATTGAGGGTCACTGGATGCCACTTCTGCTCCATTTAAATGTTTAATGAGATCTGCGTGGAGTGCTCAGAATCTTAGTGTGGCTAGTTGCTAAGCAACAGCCCAGAATGAATGGTTTGATCGGAATCCCTACTGACCTGACTTGTCTTCACTCTCTTTCTCTGTCTCTCCCTCTTATCTTGTCTGTGGCCATACTTACGTAGGCTAAATGGCTAGAGTGCTTTAGTTTTCTATAAAGACAAGGAACCTGTCCCAAATGTTGCCCTCATCCCTTGGAGTCTTCTTCTAAGTCTAAACTTTGGATACGTAATGCTGCATAGCTTGCTGATTCATAAAATGACAAATGGGACACCTTGTGGTCTCATGGACTTTAAGGCCAAAAGACCGTAGGGTGTCCTAATTGTCAATTTATGACTCAACAGGCATCCTCTTTTGTGGCCATGATACACCCTCTATGCACCCTGTTGTCCACATTAGGTACACCATTTCGAATGCCATCCATGACAACCTACATAATATTGTCAGGTTCTTTTGTGTAGGGAGTTTGACTGTAATGGACTGCTCAGTGATGAGTCAGTACCTGACTATGCTTAAATGTTTGCACACCTTAGCACAGCAAAAAAGACTTTCAGTTTCAACCCATCCATCAAGAACCCTGCTGCTGGTGTACTCCCATCAGTACACATTTTGAATGTCTACCTTATATGACCCATTTCAGGTGTCTTGGAGTCTCTACGATCGAATAGAAGAGTTGAATCAAGTGTGTTTGATTAGAAAGAAAGCTAAAGATCGCAAAGGTACTTTAAGGGTGTATTCACACCTGTCTTGTTTGGTTCGATTGAATCGAACTCAAGTTCGTTTCCCCCTTTGGTGCGGATCTTTTGGGCAGGTGTGAATACAGCAATTGCACTCGGGTGTGGACCAAACAACCGTACCGAGACCCAGCTGAAGAGGTGGTCTCGGTCCGCTTCCAAACGAACTCTGGTACGGTTGAATGGATAAACCAATGAATGGATGACCTTAAGCACACGTGTGGTTTTGTTTACAGTTTCTGGTTCACTTGCAAAAAGGGCAGTGTGAAAGTGAACCGCACCAAACAAAAAAAAAATCAACATTGTATTTGGTCCGGACCAAATCAAGTGAACTAGCGAACTTTTCTGGTGTGAATACACCCTAAGGCTGATTACTAGAAGGTCAACTTCAACAACTTGAATCCCGTTTCCGGCAACTTGTTCTGAAAGTGAATGACTTTGGGTCGCTACGATTTACTGTCAGTGTGAATGTCCCTTCGGTCCCTCTATAGATATGGTTTTTCCTTTTGGGAATGTAGTAGTACCTACCGGTGGTAGCATGACCTGTCCTGTGACCTCTGGAGCCTTCATATTGACGCTGTCTTCCCCTGGTCCCTCCTGCTCTGTCATGCTAGGATATGGAGGTGGAGGGTAAGGTGGGTACTCCTCAACATAAGGCTCTGGAGCTGCTGGGCCATAGACTTCCTGTTCTTCCTTCAGTGGTGAATACTTCGGTACAGTGCTAGAAATGGTGCTGTCATCAAGGATAGGCGATCGAGGTGGAAGAGGTGGAGGCGTCAGCTCCTCCTCCTCTTTCTCACACTCAGGTATTGTAGTATCACAGTGCCCCTCTGGGGGTCTAGTGCTCTCATCAGCTACCGGCCTGCATCCATCCTCGTCTTCTGTCTGAAAGAAGGTAGCTGGGGTTATAGTGGTCTCCATGGCTGCCAACGTGGTCTTTTGGTAGAGGAGCTTCTGGATGTTGGGTCCACCAGGCCCTTCAGATTCTGTTATAGAGCCACGCTTTTTAAGAGGCCTGGGCGCATGGTGCAGTCTCTTCCTCAGGGCCTCCAAATCAGCATCGCTCTGGAGCCGATGGGAATTGGAGAGGAATGGGAGAAGTTTGGTTGGGCTGAGGGGACGTGGAACACGTTCTACCTCCTGGCCATCAACAGAGGAGGATGCAGGGGCCATATTGTTGCCCTGGTCCACCTGGTCACCATCTAGAACTCCAGTTTTCTCAAGATAACTGCTGTCCTGCATAAGAAACTGCAGGCCTCCATTGGATGGGATGACAGGTTTGCCATATACTGTGAGAGGGAAGGAGTGAGGATAAAACATCCATAAAATCTATAAAATAAGTTGGGTGTCAATTGCCATTTATATTATGCAACCACTAAAATAAGAACATAAGGTACATTACATCTTCATTTGACTTTTTTTTTGTGTGTCTGAGCCACAAAGTGTACTTTTGCAGAAAGAGCAATTTGCCTATGTGCTCTGAGTTTTAAAGATATGCAAACCAAAGCTGGGACCAAATGACTTCAAAGTTATGTAACAAAGGAATGAGCCTTTCCTTATGTCTTTGTGATAAGTGAGCATCACTATGAGCCCTACTCACTCTGGAGGGTAGAGCACTACTTATATTGCCATATGTACAATTTTGGTAAACACTATGAACTCACATATGGCACAGACATTTTATCTTGAAATATTACTTTGAAAATAAATGTGTATAGCTGTTAATATTATGGCAAATAAAACTTTCATGCCAAATATGGTTTCCTTTATGTCTTTAATTTAAACTGATTCCAACTTGTACTCTCTCTCCATCTGGTGTTTGTTAAAAAAGAGGTGAATAAACATCAACATTAGCAAAGCAATGTAGTGTTGACTTGCTACAGCATCGTTTAAGGGCACAAAAAAGCTATTTGGAATTTTCCCAATATCTAGGTGAAATCTAGTTTCTGTTGTAATAATTAAGCAGCTTGATTTAAATACTGCAACCAATCCAAAGGCTGTAATAAATCCTTTGCTCTTAATTTGTTTCTGCCCTGAAGAACTTTCAAATGAACTAAAGCAAGCTTTTGAACTTCAAATTGTTCAGACGCAAAATTCAGATTAAAATTAAGAAATAAACATGCTTATTTTAAGCTCAAAAATCCTGTTATTAGACTTTCAGTCATTTACACAACTATATGGAACACCCTAAGTATTTACAAAAAAATGGTGCAAATGTTTTCCACTCCTGTGCTGCAACAGACAACACTTTGACAACAAAATGAGGGGAATTGGAGAAGGAGAAGTTGTTTTTGGGTGAACAATTCCTTTAATACTAGATAAAATTAGTCAATGTCTTCTTTAAAGTTGGTTCTGTATGCTCTTTGTTGATTTGGCAGCATGTCCAGTGTAAGATTGCATCTTATTGAAATAGATACTTATCAAATTCCATCAAAAGATACCTCTAAATTTGTTTGGGTGTCTATTGATGTAGCGGTACTCACATCGAGGCTGTGAACGGGTCAGTGTACTTTGCCCTTGATAACCCTTCCCAAGAGTGCTGTGTTGGGTGTACATTGAGTAGATGGAGCTCGCTGCCACCGTCTGGGGTTTGTGAAGGGTAGTGGGGGTGGAGGTCTCTTTCCCTGCCGAAGTATCTGACGTGAAAGGACGTACTGTCGCGGCAGGTAAGGTGTCTGGCATAGGGGGCAGAGGTTGGGGTAAGGTATTGTTGTGGGATGGAAGGGGCATTGGGGGTTTCTGATTGGCTGGTTTAGCTTTGCCAGGGAAGGTGCCAGTGCTGTAAGGAGGTTTACTGAAGGTGGACTGGCCTGGTAGAGCAGGTTTGGGCTTGCTGGGAACAGGAGGTGGAACCTTCCCGAAGGTTCTACCTGCAGACTATGATTAAAGAGTCATTAGTGTTTATTTACTACATAATATCTATACATTAGCATTGATTTATCGCCAATTCCTCAAAATTGTTAACGTCAGGCACTCAGTGCTGTACCTGGGTGTCCCTCAAGAGGTCCTCACTACTCTGGTTCTTGCGGAAGGGCAATGGTGGAGGTTTAAAATCTGCCTCAGAATCTGAAACAGATATTTTAAAAAATCAGCATATCATAGATTAATCATCACTCTTGAAGTTTAAACACTACAATGTCTTAGTGAAAGCGTCTTCTGACTGGATTAAGACATGGCAGAGGTGCCCAATCCTGTTCTTGGAGATCTACCTTCCTGCAAAGTGTCTCATGCCTGGTTCACACCTGAACCAGCTAATTAAGATCCTCAGGAACACTTGATAATTGCAGACAGGTGTGTTGGAACTGAACTCTGCAGACAGGTAGATCTCAGGAAACAGGACTTGGCACCCAAGTATAAGGATTTGTATTTTGTCTAAAAGGCGATGTGGGTAGTGGATGTTACAATACTTTTGCTTATCCCAGTTTAATGGAGACACAACTTCAAGTAAGCCATCTGTGGCTGACTTTCCAGAAGAGTGTAAACACTGTGGCTCTATCAAAACATTGCTTTGTTTGTTTAAACGGTCTGACATGTCAACTTTTGGCTCAACTAATTGCATGAGTCTGAATGTGGTTCTTTAAAGGTTGGAGAGAGGTGTACCATACCTTTCTCTTGGGATCCATGGCTGGTCATGCGGGGAAGGGTGGAGGAGTGGCCATGGGTGTTGCTGTTAGTTTCTGTGTTGGAAAACAAATTTGACACCTTGGAGATCTTACTTGTCAAGAATCCAATACCTGGCACATGGAAATAGAATTAGGAAAAGATGAATCAGGGGTTATTGGTGCAATTGGTGGTAAATATTGTAGATATATACACATACCTGTGGTCGGTTTAGGGAGAGGTTTGGGAAGGGTGGCTGTACCGTCGGGATAAGCAGGTTTCACCAGAATCTCCTGTCTGGGAGGAACTGGAGGAGCCGGGGTGGTCTGGATGTATGGCCCAACAGCGGCAACCCTAGAAGGGCCGGTGGGCTGAGAGCTCTGCCCTTCAGATGGCTGCTGGAAGTGGAAGAGACAAAGAATAAGAGAAATCATTTCTGTGCATCACAAACTATATTTTTGTCCAAAGAGAACAAGAAATATGAACGTTATAAAGTTGCTCACAGGCAAGTTCTCTTTCTGTTGGAGAGCAGCTTTTTTCTTCCAGAGCCTCTCTCTCAGTTCAGCCACTCTTTTGTCCATGGTGGACATTTCTAAGTTCCTCTTGTTTAGATTCTCTCTCTGCTGCTGGAGTTTGGCACTTTGCTCCTGGTTCAATTTATTCCTTAGCTGCAGAAAAGAGAAAATGTCAGAACAAAAGAGGGACTGTTGAATTTTTTTGAGCGGGACTGCTTTTCAATTCTTTACTATTTTTTTTTTTCTGAGTTTAAAAAATAGAGTGTATTCCTGCTATATTTTTTCTCAAATAAAAGCCACTTGGTTTACATGTTTCTTGTATAAATGCAAGACATTCATATATTTTTGTGTGTCGAAATATCACTGTATGTGTGAATGACAGGATTGTTTTACAGAAAGCTGTAGACCAACAGGAAAAAAGCTACCTGAAGCTCTTTGTACAGTCGCTCTAGTTCTCCGCTTGAGCTCGGTCCAGCTTCATGTGGGACGTCCATTTTGCCGCCACGTAACATATCCAGTTGTCGACTCAACTCCTCCACCCTGCTGACGGCTACCACCAGCTCCCGCTGCTTCTGCTGAAACAGACCATTCATCTGCTCGATCTCCTCCACTACAGAGAGAGAAAAATGAGGCATATCATTCACTTGTTAATTAACTTCTCATTCCCATAAGCAAGATCATTTGTTGTTGTCTCTGTTGATTAATTTAGTCGCTAAAGGCATTTTTATATAACAGAAACCGTAGAATTAATTTTTCCATTAGTGGGCAAATGATCCACAACAACTTACATCTTCGTAAATGCATCTGGAGAAAGTTCTAAAACATTTTTTATAATAAAATATGGATAAATGTCTAACTTTCAAATTATACACCTCAATATACATCATAATTAAAGTAAATCTGAATTATTCAGTAGAAAACCTACATTTTTACAAATTAAGTAACTTTTTATCTTTAAGTTATTATTTAAATAGTCTAACAAGACTAATTTATAATAATAAAAAATATAACTAGTCTAATACAATAATAACAATATATTAATGATATAAAATAATGATCAACTGTAATAAACATCTTTTCAGTCAATTTAATTGTTTTTAATGAAAAGTTTACTTTAATTGTTTTACACCACTGCATTAAACAAAATAGCAAAATAGTGTTTCTAAAAAAAGTTTATATACATATATAAAAAAAAAAGTTATTCAAAACACTTCCCCCTCATCTACCAAACAAACGAGTCACAACACCATTTGGTGCCACTAGTAGAGCAAAAATGACAAAATTCACCTTGAACCAGTATCCTTCAAAGAAGGTCAACATTACAGCATTTTCAGTGTTTCTAACCTACTTCCTCTCATGAATTCACAGGTCCTGACCTAGTTTACTATTACTGATGCGTTTCTGTTCCACTTGTCCTTCGAGAGCTCGAACCCTGCGCAGTTTGGCCTCCTGGTTCTCTGCGTTCTCCCGCAGCAGTCGCAGTTTCTCCTGCTCAGACACCTGCTGCTGCTGCTGTCGCTGGTCCTGCAGCTTCAGGAATCGCAGTCGCTGTTCCTGTGTGGAGGCGTCAGGTCACAATCTCACCAAAACTCATTTTCAGACATCATTGAGTTTCAGAACTATGTATCTACGGTTTTCATTCCCACTGATAATGGACAAAACGGTAATGGTTTTGATATGGAGACCATGCAGTTGTTTTATTCAATTCAAATGACCTTAACGCAAAACCTAGTGTGAAAGCAATAACCCCATTTCATGGATGACTTCAAACCTCATATTTAAAGGAAACGTTTTTTTCAACTAACAAACAGGAAATGCTGCTCTCCAATGAAAGTGGATGGGGACCAAGGACAGCCTTGGTCACCATTCATTTCCATTGTATGGAAAAAAACAGTCGCTCTAGTTCTCCGCTTGAGCTCGGTCCAGCTTCATGTGGGACGTCCATTTTGCCGCCACGTAACATATCCAGTTGTCGACTCAACTCCTCCACCCTGCTGACGGCTACCACCAGCTCCCGCTGCTTCTGCTGAAACAGACCATTCATCTGCTCGATCTCCTCCACTACAGAGAGAGAAAAATGAGGCATATCATTCACTTGTTAATTAACTTCTCATTCCCATAAGCAAGATCATTTGTTGTTGTCTCTGTTGATTAATTTAGTCGCTAAAGGCATTTTTATATAACAGAAACCGTAGAATTAATTTTTCCATTAGTGGGCAAATGATCCACAACAACTTACATCTTCGTAAATGCATCTGGAGAAAGTTCTAAAACATTTTTTATAATAAAATATGGATAAATGTCTAACTTTCAAATTATACACCTCAATATACATCATAATTAAAGTAAATCTGAATTATTCAGTAGAAAACCTACATTTTTACAAATTAAGTAACTTTTTATCTTTAAGTTATTATTTAAATAGTCTAACAAGACTAATTTATAATAATAAAAAATATAACTAGTCTAATACAATAATAACAATATATTAATGATATAAAATAATGATCAACTGTAATAAACATCTTTTCAGTCAATTTAATTGTTTTTAATGAAAAGTTTACTTTAATTGTTTTACACCACTGCATTAAACAAAATAGCAAAATAGTGTTTCTAAAAAAAGTTTATATACATATATAAAAAAAAAAGTTATTCAAAACACTTCCCCCTCATCTACCAAACAAACGAGTCACAACACCATTTGGTGCCACTAGTAGAGCAAAAATGACAAAATTCACCTTGAACCAGTATCCTTCAAAGAAGGTCAACATTACAGCATTTTCAGTGTTTCTAACCTACTTCCTCTCATGAATTCACAGGTCCTGACCTAGTTTACTATTACTGATGCGTTTCTGTTCCACTTGTCCTTCGAGAGCTCGAACCCTGCGCAGTTTGGCCTCCTGGTTCTCTGCGTTCTCCCGCAGCAGTCGCAGTTTCTCCTGCTCAGACACCTGCTGCTGCTGCTGTCGCTGGTCCTGCAGCTTCAGGAATCGCAGTCGCTGTTCCTGTGTGGAGGCGTCAGGTCACAATCTCACCAAAACTCATTTTCAGACATCATTGAGTTTCAGAACTATGTATCTACGGTTTTCATTCCCACTGATAATGGACAAAACGGTAATGGTTTTGATATGGAGACCATGCAGTTGTTTTATTCAATTCAAATGACCTTAACGCAAAACCTAGTGTGAAAGCAATAACCCCATTTCATGGATGACTTCAAACCTCATATTTAAAGGAAACGTTTTTTTCAACTAACAAACAGGAAATGCTGCTCTCCAATGAAAGTGGATGGGGACCAAGGACAGCCTTGGTCACCATTCATTTCCATTGTATGGAAAAAAAGCAGCTTGGACAATCTGCTGAATATCTCCTTTTGTGTTTAACAGAAGATAGAAAGTCATACAAGTTTCAAATGAGTAAATTACTTCAATTTTTGTGTAAAATGTCCCTTTAAGTTGTAAATAAACATGAAATGGTCCTTTTTGTCATTGGCGCAGCTACCTTTGTTGCCAAGAGTTGTTGTTGTGCATTGATCTGTTGTTGTTGCCGTGACGCCATCTCTTGCAACTCGCTGAGGGTGATGTCCATATGAGGAGCTGCCATCTAAAAAAAATAAAAAATTATAATGAATGGCTACGGGGAACATTTTTAAAGGACTCCAATATAGTAAAAATATGGTAAAACTTTGTTGTTGGTTCACTTATATGCAGTTATACATGTTATTCTGTTTGCTTTTTGAAATCTTTAAATTAATCTCAAGTGCTGTGGATCAAACTATGTGTTGACCCTTATTCTTTTCCAGTCTCCTCAGTTTTAAATCACGTTAAGGCATTAATTAACAGTTTTTTTTTATTATAAGATGAAAAGTGCTTTGCAATGTCACAATTATTTCCAGTCCATCTTACTTTAAGTTGTGTGAGGTTTTATATATACACTTAATTACAGTGGTGGGCTGTCAGGGTCAGCCAGGCCTTCTCTGCTGGCCTAAACACTATCAGAATCACTGACTTGGTTTTAATATATTTTTTCCATGAATGTGTATTAAATTATTCCCAATAGCTTTTCTCTTGGTTGCTCTGCTTCCAGTAGTGTATGTTTATATTAGAGCTTTTGTCCAATCATGTCAAAGAAATATGCCTTGAGGCCTTCAGAATCAACAGTGCGGGCACCTGTAGCTTCAAATAAATGGCAATGAAACCGTTGCTTTAACCATTTAGATTTCAAGTTGGCAACATCGGGGCCATCAAGCAGGCGTACCGTAACGCTGGCATTTTCACGTCTTTTGATTGGATGATCAGAGTGTACTAGTAGTCAGAGCTAGCAGACAGCACACTGTAATTCATTTTTGTTGTTTTCACTACTGTATACTCAGGTTTCTTACTGTATACGCTGTGTACAGTTTGTTATTGTAGATTTTCAATGCATTCTGGGAAAATATTAGCCTACTGTAAATCTAATATTTACAGTAGTACTAAATGACCACACCTCCTCGACAACGGCTCTGTGATAAACTCATCGCGAAGATGAAAAACCACTAGAGTATGGTAGGTTAACTTTTATTCTCGACTTTTTAATCGTTTTATACGTTTTATTCTGATGTTATTTATTTGCAAGATATAAAGCTACGTTTAAGTTTCCGTAAGAATATCTAAGGAGCGCTCAGTTTCCGAGTCAAGCTGTGTTACCTGGCCTTTTCCTCCCGCAGCATCGCTGTCAGACCGGCGGGGAGACTCGTCGTGAAGATGAAAGTCCTAAGAGTACGTTAA
This sequence comes from Sinocyclocheilus anshuiensis, assembly GCF_001515605.1. NCBI lineage: Eukaryota > Metazoa > Chordata > Actinopteri > Cypriniformes > Cyprinidae > Sinocyclocheilus > Sinocyclocheilus anshuiensis. The sequence continues at coordinate 185,060 of NW_015552765.1, read as the reverse complement.
ACTGGCATGTATAAAACACATGTATACACTTTTCTTCATCATCTTGTATGAATTATTGTAATGTTACTTGCTCACTTTCCCAGTAAATCTGTGTTAACTAGTATTTTCCTCCCACAGCGGCGCTGGCAGACTTGCGGTGAGACTCGTGAAGACGAAAAGCTGTATGAGTATGTTAAATTGTTAGGTCAACTTTAAAACACATGCATTCGTCTTATTTGTTTTATACCAATGTTATTTGCAAGGTATAGATACATTTGAGTTAATAAATGTCTGTAAGAACATCAGGGTGGACTATGTTTTTGTCATTTTATTAGGTTTATGTTGGTGCTTCAGCTAGAGATGATCTACGTGACGTAGCTGTGGCTGCAGTGAAAGGAGACTTGTTGAATTGTGTTAATTGGATTTCTTGCTTTAGTAATGGCATTCACTCTCGCTACATGACATACCTGTCTGTGATACAACGCCCTGCATACTGCATTTCTGTATAATATTGATGGTTTCTAGCCGTGGCGTCATACTGATGGTATTAAGAGGTGGATTAATTCAGGTAGGACAACACTGAACACCTAGGTGTGAAATGCACGGGCCGCCACTGCATAATTACATACATTAATTACATACAATACATATTTCTAATTATAAAAAATAATATAAACGGTGCTGAGTAATTTATATGCAGTTATTCTGTCAATCCTCATTCCCAAAGTCTGATTTCCAGTTTTTAATCATGTTAAGACATAATTTAACAATTTATTTAAATTATAAAAAAAATGCTTTGAAATGTCAAAATTCATTCCTGTCCATGTAAGAACACTATCTAGCCACTTTATGTGCACAGTTTACTGACAATTTCCAACTCAAACCTGAGTTAGCAACAGTAACCAGGGGGGATTAACAAATCTCTGAGGGAATTCATACTCACTCCATTTTCCATGTGCCTCTCCATTGTCCCCTTTACTGCGTTTCTCCTGGCAAGAGACTCTGGAGCTCTGTGACCTGTAGTTAGGAGACATAATTAGCAGTGTTGGCTAAGCTAAGCACATTGTCGCTTACACTTGGGGTTAGTGATTTGTATTCAACTTTGACGGATAATTAGTCCAGCACCGTTTGTGGTAAAAACACAAATGATACCTCAAATCATGTCGCTTTTTGAGGAGAAGTGTATATTTAGACTTTGACTCAAAGCTCAACAGTTAGCATTTAGCAAACTAGCATTTGAACACACTAACAATGAAGGCCAGGAACCTTTAGCCTGAAAAGAGTGGCTGTGGTGGGGTGAACCTCATTACATAATGATTGTTTGGCTGGGGAAAACAACTAGCGCTCAATTATCCTGCATATGACTGCCTGTGCCAGGGTCCCACTTACATAACATCAACACTGGCACCGCTAGCGCCGCTTATGTGGGTTACCAGATGAACGAGTCTAAGTGCAAAACAATGCCCAAATAATATTCTTGGTCACACTCTGACACCACAGGGGTAAATAAAAAAGGTCCTAATCAGGGCTTACTGATTACACAAGCATATGGGTTTTACAGTGGGGAAAATATTTATTTGATCCCCTGCTGATTTTGTAAGTTTGCCCACTTACAAAAAATGAAGGGTCTGTAATTTCATGGTAGGTTTATTTTAACATATAGATACAGAATACCAACCAAAAAATCCAGAAAAAACACATTATATAAAAGATCCAGAAGAAACACATTATATAAAGGTTAGAAATTGATTTGCATTTCAGTGAGTGAAATAAGTATTTGATCCCCAAGCAAAACATGACTTAGTACTTGGTGCAGAAACCCAAGCACAGAGGTAAGACATTTTTTGTAGTTGGACATCAGGTTTGCACACATCTCAGGAGGGATTTTGATCCACTCCTCTTTACAGATCCTCTCTAATGGCGCTTTTCCACTGCATGGTACGGCACGGTACGGCTCACTTTTGGGGGGTTTTCCACTGGGTACAGTACCTGGTACCTGGTACTTTTTTTAGTACCACCTCGGTTGAGGTTCCAAGTGAACCGTACCGTTACCAAAACGTGACGTGTAAACTCTGCTGATCAC
>NW_015552765.1:181409-181762 GCF_001515605.1 Sinocyclocheilus anshuiensis | reverse complement strand
GCCGTGCCGTGTCGTACCGTACTGAGCCGTGCCGAGCCGAGTCGTACCACGCAGTGGAAAAGTGCCATAAATCCTTAAGGTTTCTTTCCTGTCGATTGGCAACTCGAAGTTTCAGCTCCCTCCACAGATTTTATATAGGATTGAGGTCTGGAGACTGGCTAGGCCACTCCATGACCTTAATGTGCTTCTTCTTGAGTCACTCCTTTGTTGCCTTGGCGGTATGTTTTGGGTCATTGTAATCCTTGAAGACTTATCCATGACCCATCTTCAGTGTTCTGGCTGAGGGAAGGAGGTTCTCGTCCAAGATTTTACAGTACATGGCCCCGTCCATTTGCCCCTCAATGCGGTGAAGT
>NW_015552765.1:173778-181263 GCF_001515605.1 Sinocyclocheilus anshuiensis | reverse complement strand
AGCAGCGCTGCACTTATGAACTTTAATATGCATTATACAGAGGCAAGATGAAAAGAAAAAATGCCATCTAAACTTTTCTAAAGACAGTAAGTTCCCCTCAGACATACATTCATATAAACTCCTACCCCTAAATGAATCGCGATTTGTTTAGCATCTCAACCGATTTGAATCGTCACATATTTTAATCGATTTTCAACCGGCTCGCGGTTAATTGTTACATCCCTACTTATTTCACTCACTGAAATGCAAATCAATTTCTAACCTTTATATAATGTGCTTTTTCTGTTTTTTTTTGGTTGGTATTCTGTCTCTATACGTTAAAATAAACCTACCATAAAAATTACAGACCCTTCGTTTCTTTGTAAGTGGGCAAACTTACAAAATCAGCAGGGGATCAAATAAATATTTTCCCCACTGTACCTAAATTCTGTGTGAAAACAGCAACCACAAACACAACAGATACGAGTCAAACTGCGTGTAATTGACATAATTATTCTCGACAGAGAAATAAGAAACTCTTTGTGAAGTAAAGCCAGGCGTACAGAGCCGATGTCACTCGCATTGTTGTGTAACAGCCGGTCTTTGTCCGGTGAAGAGGGCCAAAATCACTCGGAGAAATCTGAAACCTCACACATGGTTTCACATGACTGGGATGTTTAAACTTCTCAGGGGAATAGGGAGGATTCACTTCAAACATGCCGTGTAAACAAACTAGTAGAAATTGCGGCAAAGGGTATTTATGAGTTAAAAATAACATGCAAAACAACTGACGAAAAACTACTTTAAACTGTGTGAGATTTTATATGTATTATATATTTTGATACATATTTCCAATTACAAATAAATGAATAAATAACCAAATGAAAATTCTGTGGTACGATAACCTACAGAATAATAGCAAATAAAAATATAAATTAAAAAAAATCAGTTGTGTGATATTTTATATATGTATTGTACGTTTTAATACATATTTATAATTGTAAAAAACAGAATAGAACAGAATAGAAAAATAAGTAAAACTTCTGTGGTGCCATAACTTACACATCAATAACAAATAAACAAACAATAAAATATATAAATACATAAACAAAAAGGGGTATTTATGAGTTAAAAAATAGCATGCAAAACAACTGACCAAAAATGACTTGAATTAACTTAAATTAATTGAAGTTGTTTCAGGTTCTACATATATAATATAATATAATATAATATCTAAAGAAAAAATCAGTAATAACATAACTTACACAAAAATAACAAATAAATAGTTAATTTATTAATAATTTCCAGGACCACTTTTGTTACATGAATTATGTGCTATTTAGGTGCTTGATTATATGGGAGTGGCAAAAATTAATAAGAATGAGAGAAAAATTGTGTGTATTGAATGTGTGTGTGTGTGTGTGGGGGCATATGTGTTAGAGACTGAATTCTTGGATGCGTTCAGATGGAAAGTGATGACTCACACACACACACACACACACACACACACACACACACACACACACACACACACACACACACACACACACACACACACACACACACACACACACACACACACACACACACACACACACACACACACACACACACACACACACACACACACACACACACAAAACGAGCAGCCGTGTTTGGACTACACCTGCTCATTACTCTCACACAGGTGTTCATTCACCATCTGCACTCTGCAATATGAGATATACATTTCAGTATTATCTTAATTGTTTTTCCTAAACAGCATTGTGATTAAATAGATACCAGATTTGATTCTTAGAAGTTTCTTTTGAGAAAAAGGACTAAGTTATCTCACATGTGTCTCCTCTGGAGTTTCAGAACAGATGTCAACAATGTCTCAAACTGTGCTCAGATTTGCCAAGATACCAAAGTATGCAATTATATATCAACAACTGTCTCATTTGTGACTGTTTCAATTTCTTCTTTTAGGTGAAACATAGCTAAATACCTTATAGTTAATACCTAAAAAACATCCCCTACACAAGCAATACAGTTTTCCATTGCGTGTGCATGCTTTTAGGACACAAGATAAAGATCCATTCTGATCTATTCCAAAGCCCCCTACCCTTAGGCAGTGCCCACAAAACAAGCCGTTCTGCGGCAAATAATTCATGCCTCAACACAGCCGTAACCATGTCAAATTTACAACCCCTCTATTCACAGTCTCCCATAAAAGGAAATGACATTCACGCCTATCCGCAACAACGGCATGTCCACACTGACAGCAGACCGCCGAGGGGGAGAGGATGTAATCGAATGAGTCTGTGATTTGGCATGTAAAAAGAGCCAGTCTATATTCAAATTGCCATCCAACCATACAGCAGAGAGTAAATAATAAACAACACGAAACATTCTCCACCACTTTTGCACTGCATTCTAACAAATTCTAACAAATTTTAACTATAAGCTGCAATATAATGATGGCTTCAGAAAGGTAACGGGACTGATGGTAACAGGTTTGACAGTGAAATTATACTTCCATTATTTATGGAAGGGTAATTGCATTACTTTAAAAAATAACATCTATATATATATATATATATATATATATATAATGGTAACGGGGTTGACAGTTATACAGATTAATGTGATGTATTGAAAATAGAATATGCTTCTTACAAAGAGAATTTAATCCTGAAATGTTTAAGAATATATACTTTTCAATTAATAGTTGATTATTATTATTATTATTATTATTATTAGGCGGCCTATTATAATTAGGCTATTATTATCAAATTGCCCCACTATTTCACTTCAGCACCGAATTTCACACTCGCGCAAATGAGGATTAGAGCCAGTCGCTGGTGAAGGAGTCTCCAACCACAAACACAAACGTACATCGTCTGCTGATATAAGGTATTTCATTGCATTTTAACAAGGAATCTGAACTGGCTATATATGTGCAATATTTTAACCGAGCCCTCACTAACTGAGTTTAACGCCACAGTTATGTTAGAATGCATTTCATTCTTGTTTCTGTGGCGGCGCGTTGGGCTCGTCATGGGTGCGCGGTCTGGAGCGCTGTATGACTGATGGATCCGTTCAATTTAGTTTTACTCCAAATATATGAACTTACCTGTTTTAAATACTTTTATATTTAACGTGTTCGTTTATGTCCAATATTTAGTGTTAAACTGTTGGGTCTTTAAAATAAATCTACTTTTGATTTTCACCGTTGACTGCAGACCTTTTAGACTGATAACTTCCGTGCTCTGATGCGGCAAACTTGTCACAGGACGCGCGGTCCTAATAGCGATGTATGACTGTTGTATCCGGATATATATGAAATAGCTGTTTTAAATATTTTTATATTTAACATGTAAAAAGGAAAAAAAAAATACTATAAATATTTTTTTCCCTTTTCTTAAACCTTAAGCTCAAACAAATAAAACATGTTTAATAAAATATTATCCCATCTAAAAAAGTAAATATAAAAAAAAATATGGCATTTGCTAACATAGCAAGGAAAAGTCAGAAATACACAGGTGGGGACAGGCAAAGAATTCATCCTCATAATGAAACGAAAACGTGAAATGTGTATATTAACACACAGTGAATGTAATTTTTTTTTTTTTACACATATTCATATGAGGACAAAAGTGCAACCAGTTTTGTAAAATGACCCAAACACACTTTCTGAAAGAATTCAGTGACTTTTGAAAGCACAACACTCTCTCTCTCTCTCTCTCTCTCTCTCTCTCTCTCTCTCTCACCTGTATCGTGGCCAGGTGCTCGGTCATGGCGCAGGAAGAATCGCACCTCTGCCCTTTGCTGACCCCAGCGCTGCAGTACTTCGATAATTCGCTCACTGTCACCAACTACTCGCTCTAAAAAAGGAAGCAACCAATAAGAAACAAGGGATGCAAATTAGGTGGCAGAGATCCATTCTAGAGTGATGCATCACTGCACCTTTACACCACAGTCACATGGACAGGTGCAGAAAGATGATTTCTATGATTTTTACTTTTGTAACAACTTTGTTAAAGGGATAGTTAACCCCAAATAGAAAATTCTCTCATTCACCTTCAGTTCATTCCAAAGATTGATGACTTTCTCAAAAGGAGATACTTTGACAAATGTTCATGCTGCTCTTATAAACCTAAACTTTAAAATTGAAAAATCATGAGAGAACTTTAATGTTTGGGTAGTTTACCCAAAATTTTTAATTTAGTCATGTTTAAATGTCAAGTTTAAATTGTTGGTTGCTTTAAAAGTGAAGCTATATCAAAATAACATTTTGGAATAACCTTACTCAATAAGATAAACAGGAAAGTGCAAGTCAGCTCATACCAGATCCTCTCCACATCTCGGCCAGATAGCAGTCCACCTCCCCCGGCTCTTTACACATGTCCACCACATCTCGACACAGCGTCTCCGGCGTGATGGGAAGCTCAGTGAAGTGCTTGTCGCTATTGCTGAGGTACACCGTTAGGAACATCTGAGTCAATAATAATAATTAAAAAATACAACATGGGAGGTTATAACAAAAGACAGAAAAAACACTCTAAAAAAGAACATTTATTAGTTCCTCAATGATTTTTTTGATTATCTAGTTCTTAAGAAAACCATCTATGAACACAGACCAGAATTTATTTCTCTGATCTAAAGCAGTGTTATTTTAGTATTATTTCTATACTATAAAAGTATTTACTAATATTTTAAATGAGCTTTTAATTTTATATTTTCAGTTCAGTTTAAGTTTTAGTCATTTACTCATTTTATGCTCTTTTGTATTTTTTTAAAATAATTTTATAGTTTATTTGTTTAAATATTTATATTTAGCTTTCATTTATTTTATTAACTTAAACTTATTTTATTTCAGCTGCAAAGGCAACATTTATAATTTTCATATTAGTTTGAGCAATTTTACTACATCAACTTTTTAATTCATCAAAATGTATTTCAGTTAGCTTCCAAAGCAAGTTTATGTTTTAGGGTTTTCATCTAATATTTATATTTTATTTCAGCTTAAGTTTTAGTAATTTTATTATGTGCTTTTGTAATTTTATTAGTCTTTTTATTATTTCAATTTAGCTTTAATGAATTTTAATTTAATTTTTAATTTTAGAACATCAACTTAAACTTACACTATTTTAGTTAGCTGCCAAGTCAACATTTCTAATTTTAATTTTTTTGTTTTGTTTTCTAATTTTCAAATTTAAGTTTTTTTTCCCCTTTCAGCTATATTTCAATTAACCAAAAATATTTTTTATTGTTATTTTTAGTTAACAATAACAACACTGAACTTATAATGTTACAAACAATGATTTTCCATCTCTCAAGATCCATACAGACAATTCAAATTATGAATGCTCTCAACCATCCAGACTGCTTATAGATTTGTGACTATATGCCAGATGCCCACGTAATCTTATAATACAGCTGTACATGTGGGTGAAAATACCAAGATGGATGGCTGACAGCAAAAAAGATGCTGTATTTCTGTCTTGGCACTTTAATTGCAGCCGGCACAGATGGCTGTCACATCAAGAGGGTTCTTATCCAGAAATAAAACACAAGCACGGGGTAATTAGTCAGAAAGCAAGGAGGTAATTGATTTGTAATTCCGAAGTGAACAGCAGTTTTGGAGGAAAAAGACAAGGTTATTGTCAATGTGGGTTACATCAATGTAAATGAATGAGATTTTTGTATTATTATTAAATAAACATAAATAACGAGGTCATAAACTCAACATTTTAACTAATAAAGAGTAAGCATATTTTTGAAGGACAATTCTGCTAGTGTGTGTTTATTTTCAGACTATCGGCAGCAGAGTTATTATCACTGCTGATACCCGAGTGCAAAAACACTCAGCAGTTCTGTTTACTGTGTGTGTGTTTTCATGCTTTGCCAAGCGAAGCTGAGGTACTACTGTCACACCAGATGGGTAGAGGCAAACTCAGTGGCTCTTCCACCTTAACCTGAGTCACACACCGGGAAAGGAAACGGTGCTGCATAAGAATTCCTGAACACACATATTTTCTCACACGGTTCTGATTCTGATTGGTCAACTGCGACATTATGCAGTCAAATGTGTTTGTATAATGGCCACTCATTTTTTCAACTGTTTAGCCATCAACTGATTTCTATCTTTATTATTTTATACATTTTAGAATATTAAGATATATATTAAATATTGTAAATTTTGTAAACCTCAAAGTATGTAACTTTTGCAACCTCAAATACTTTAAAATAAAAAGCCTGAAATTCACAACCCAGATTTTACCAGCTAAATATTGTAACATGAAATTTGCTTTAATATTTAATAGAAATATTAGATTAGAAACCAAATGTTGCCTTCAACTAACTGAATTGAAATACATTTTAGTACTGAAATTACTAAAACTGAAAACCAAATAAATTAAAGCTAAATCGAAATATTTAAAAATAATAACTAATATTAAACCTAAAATTAAATGAAAATATAAAATAAAAGCTGATTCAAAATGAATAAATGCTGTAATGCATACATAATATCAAAATAACACTGCACTAAAGTATCTGAATTTCAACTGATATAAAATAATTTCAAATATTTGAGTCACAAAAAATAACATTTCAATGCACCAATGTTACTTTAATATTATTTTTGATATTTACATTTTTACAAGTTTTTCTGTCTAATATTTATATTTTATTCCAGCCTTGTTGAAATTAACAGAAACAATTGCAACTTGAGTAGTTTTAGTTAAAGGTCCCATATTGTCAAAACTGAAATTTGCTGGCTTTTTTCCACAATAACTGAGGTCTAGGGGCTATTTAACTACCATATAAGTTTTCTTTGTCTTCAGAGCCTTGTGTACAGAATAGTGTTAATTTTGTCAGCTATTTTCATTTTAGTCTTAGTCCCGGGCTAAAATGTTCTTGTTGGTTTTGATTATATTTAGTCAACCTTATCCTATTTAGTTTTAGTCAAGTTTTAGTCGACTAAAAGTCTCAACATCTTAGTCTAGTTTTAGTCCAAGAAAATCGAAAGTATTTTAGTCTAGTTTTAGTCGAAGAAAACCTGAAGTATTGTAGTCTAGTTTTAGTCAATGAAAACTTGACATTTTAGCAATAAGATTATTATTAATTAACCATACAGCAGTATTAATTTTGGCAGCCATTTTTAATTTAGTCTTAGTCTTACTCAAATGTACATTTTAGTTATCATATTTAGACAAACTTGTCCTGTTTTTATTTATTCAATGAAATGTATGAGCATTTTAGTCAGGTTTTTTAGTCAATGAAATATTAGTCACATTTTCGTCATTCTGTATAATGGTTAAACTGATAAAAAAAAAATTTGTTCTCAAAATTATAATCGCAGTGAGTGTTGTCATTTGAGAAATTTACTTTTGCATTTCAGGTATTTAACTTTCTCCAGTAAGCACAAACCAATAGAATGTGGACACACACATGGTGTATTTTACCTCATCTAGTGTACTGATTTATTATAGGCTTTTTATTATATAAATCAACACCAAA
>NW_015552765.1:171726-172760 GCF_001515605.1 Sinocyclocheilus anshuiensis | reverse complement strand
CCTGGCCGATACCGATTAATCAACCGATAGTTTTAAAATTGATACTGAACAAAAACTAAAATAGTGCTTTATTAACAAAAACAGTACTGAACCACTAGTAGTAGTAATAAAAAAAAAAAAATGATAGTAATAGTAAATGTTGAAATTAACGTTTACTTCAAGAATGAACAATTTGGCATGGATGAGTTTGAAGTTTAGTGTTTAAAAAACGGAGCAAACGGAAAGAGAAAGCGCGACCCGCGGCAGGATTTTCTGTCGGCTGCATTTAAATCCGCGTCTGAAGTTTCCCACTCTGTTCGGCGTGCAGTATCACGTGTCTAAACAAATAGCATGCGCTGTCAGTGATTTCAACCACTAGAGGCCGCTCTCGCACTGTGTAATGACAGCAGACCCTTCTCAGCCGCTCTAGCAATGGATGCAACCCGGAAAACTATCGGCATGGATTTTTGTCGATAACCGATAGTTCTAGCAATCAACTATCGGTGCCGATTAATCGGCAAAACTGATACATCGGTCGACCTCTAATTACAATAGTCTATTTCTCTATTAAAACAACAGCGACTGAGTAAGTGTATTTATTCACAATCGCAAACAATATAGTGAGATCTCATGACAGAACACTGACCGGCTGAATGACGCTTTCATTTAGATCGCTAAACTCCAGCTTGTTTGTTTTTCAGATCATCTGCAGCGGCGCTTCCGCAATGAGGAGTGAACGCATGCGCAGGGTTGCCAGATTGCTTAAAATAAGTAAAACACACTGGGCAGAAAATGTATGAATTTAACAGCGAAGCTCTGATTCGGGGATTTGAACTCTTGATATCTGGCAACCGCACTCATGAAAGCTAGCAGAGTAGAGGCGTGAAGAGCAGTCTGCAATAACATTTTGTCTCCTTTTTTGACGAAAATAAAAAGAGGTTTTTGGTAAAGTTTTTATCTTTTTGAATACATTTTAGTCTCGTCTCATTTCGTCAACGAAATTGCGTGTTGATATAGTCTTAGTTATCGTTTATTGACCTTATTGTCGTCTCGTC
>NW_015552765.1:171210-171627 GCF_001515605.1 Sinocyclocheilus anshuiensis | reverse complement strand
TTAAAGGTCCCATATTGTCAAAACTGAAATTTCCTGGCTTTTTTCATGATAACTGAGGTCTAGGTGCTATGTAATTACCATATAAGTTTCAAAACAGTCAGTCCACAGTAAAATTCACACAGCCTGCGTAAAGTAGCTGTGATTTTTCAAGAACCGTTGTGACTTCCGAAAAAAGGTGACGTCAGAAGGGGGCCTTCAGTCCCCCCCCCCCCCGCCGAGCACTGCCCACCGTCCCACTCTCCTTTTGCCAAACCCCTTAGACAACATGGCATCCATGCCTTTGCTGAGCAACAACATGAAAACATGTCAAAAATGTTAACTTTTAACCACAAAACCAGATCGACCGACCTGTAACGTTACACTCTCACTCAAAGGATGGACAATCTGACAGGATTGTTACTATGAGGTGGATCATAT
>NW_015552765.1:153331-170875 GCF_001515605.1 Sinocyclocheilus anshuiensis | reverse complement strand
GCAGATATGCGATCAAATTTCTAATTTGAGGCTGTATTACGTCGATTCTGGCACCCAACATCACAACAAGATGATATTTTAAGCTCCTTATGTAGTCGAATCTGCGCTCAGTGCGCTGGTTTGAATGGGCCGCCTCCAGTTTACCCTTTGTTTTGCTGCCTCCAGCTAGCGCTGTGATGTCGGCTGACCCTAGTTACCTGTGGTTGGCCTGGCCGTGCGTCACTCAGAAAACAACAGGCCAATCAGAAGAGAGGCTCATGAATATTAATTAGACAGGCCAAAACTGACCTGTTCTCAGGAGAGCTCCTAAGAGAGTAGCTGTAAAAATATATTGAGATGGTTTTTGGTACTTATACCGCAAATATATATTCTTAAGGACATCAAAACCTAAAATAAAATTCCAGAAAGGTGTAAAATATGTGACCTTTAATAATAAAGACACAAAACTTTTGCTGAACACACTTTTCTCAATTGCAATTCAGTTGTTGCTGCAGACCACTGCAAACAGCTGTCATTAACATTAGCTCCAACTGCAGTTTTTAAAATAGCTAGACTTGTCCAAATGGTTATCAGTATTTCCTGATCTGTGCAATATCGGCGCCATGACATTCATGTGCCTTCACACAACAGACGTGCAAATTGGATTTAAGAGGCTTTCACTCCTTCAATGCGCACACACTTACACTCATTCAAGTCTAATCTGGCTTTGGATGTGCACATGACTGCTAAAGCACTTGTATCCATGCCTACTGTCATGCTGCATGAATGAATGTTTGACAAGATTCAGTCATGAACAACTGTGGTTAGGCTTGTAATTCGGCAGTCTTTTAAATACTGTCCAGTTGATCCAAAAATGAGGCCTGTTAAAGACTTCAGATTGCCACTGAAATGGTCACAAATGACAATAAAGTCTTCAAATTGTCAACATTAAGATTGCTGTCTATATTTAAGAAAATCTATTATTTAAGGAAACTGTTGCTAACTTTTAATGTTTTTCTCATTGATGCCAAAGAAGAAACATTTCAATGAACAGTTCTTAGTGTGAAGAACATTTTAACAATCTAAAGAACATTTTTTTTCCCGCTATGAAGAACCTTTTGTGGAATGGAAAGTTTCCAAGGATGTTAAAGGTTCTTCATGGAACCATCAATGCCAATAAAAAACCTTTATTTTTAAGAGTGTTTATTGGAATCCATGGTTCCATGAAGAACCTTTAACATCCATGAAACTTTTCCATTCCACAAAAGGTTCTTCATAGTGGAAAATGTTTGTCAGATTATTAAAAAAATGGTTCTTTTAAAAACGGTTCACTTGAAGGGTCTTTGGAGAACCTAAAATGGTTCTTCTATGGCATTGCTGTGAAAAACTCTTTTTGGAACTTTTATTCTTAAGAGTGTAGAGCGTAGCCCTTCTGTTTAAGTTAGATGGATGATTTTATTTCTCTCAGACCATTCTGTCTGAATCTCTTGGGCTGACCAATGAAAGCCTTTATTAGATGAATGACCCTTGCTGGAAATGGAATTTCATTAATCTCTCTTTAACGTATGTCTTCCTCTAATGTCCTTACGTTATAAATTGCATACGTCTAAAATCAAGCTAAACGCTAACCTCATTTGTCTCTGGGTTATGGTTTATAAGATGAGCTCTTAAAAGATCCAAATTGAATTATGGATGGACCATATTGCCTCATGACTTACAAACCGCAGACCTCTTACATAGTATTTTCCTTTTCTGAGATGTTAATTTCAGTGTAATTCTTTATTGAACGCATATGGTGATAAATTCTTCCTACGATGATATCTTAGTGTCTTGGAAGCCATTACAAAAAATGCAAAAAAGTTTACATTAAACACATATATCTTTGCAATCGTCATATTTCCAAGACATACCAAATAGCTGATGAGGCTATTTTCCAAATTTCAGATACAGTGCTTTGTAATTTGGTCCCGCTGTCAACAATTTTAAGTAGGACATGTGTCTTAAAGTCTGCCATTTGAATTCGCGTTTGTGTCCATAGTGCATTAAATCCTAGAGAGATCACGCACAGAAAAGCCCTTGTGCCAAAGGCCAGCCTGTGGCAGTGATCCCACACTTATCCCCAGAGTAATATTTCTGAGAAATCTTAAATGACACGATGTTGTCCTAAGGCATGGGACAGAGCTTTAGGATTACAGTAAAAAAAGCACTATTTTGCAACAGGACACTGTTTATGTTGCCACAGGTAACCATAGGTGATGTAATGGAGTTGAATAGTCAAATATACCGGCATTTACCATCAGCTGACAAGCATTAAACTCTCACTGAATTTCCTGGAGACCTCATTTGTCTTTGGGTTTAAAGAGAAGTTAAGTTTAAGTTTAAAGAGAAAGTCATTTACACACAAAATAATATATTTTAAAGTGTGTTTCAACTGATTTTGTCCATACAATGAAAATAAACGTGTCCAAAACAACATTGGACCCAACTGACTTTCTTTGTATGGACATAAAAGACTTAAAGTTTCAAAAGTAATTTGTGTGCTAGTTAATGTTGGTCTAGGTCTGCTCTGAAGACAGGTTAAGCTGGTTGTTGGTTAAGCTAGTTAAGAAGCCAAACACAACATATGTTGTTACCCAACTATGCTGGTCTTCTCAGCATCTAGAGTTTCTTTTCTCCAGTTAATACTGACATAATTTCTCTAACTGACCTGATTTTATTTATACTTTGCTTTTTGTGTGTTCCCTACACATTTCCATCGTGAATGCAAACAGTATGTAGGCCAGTTCAGTGGGTCATTTTGAGTGGACGAAGAAAAAGGACACCATTCTCTTGCTATTCAAAGTCAAAGGTGTAGCCTGGGGGCAACTTTGCATTTCGTGCATCAAAAGAATAAACATTAAACAAAAGGTTTGATGACTAAACCATGCCTTTGTCAACAGTGCATTTGCAACAGAGTACACAGCTTTGATGTAATGATATTCAGGTTAACGCCTACACTCATTAACCCTAAAGAGTCTTAAAACTAACCAAGCCACAAATCCTCATAAATTGTCTGGCATTTGCAAAATATTTCCATCATAGGAAGCATTCTTAATGACTTTTCCTGTTGACGAATGCTGAAAACAGTAGATGCATTGTTCAACTCAGATGGTTAACCAATGACATCGTCTGTTCTGCAACATATAATGCACATTCAGTGCCCGTACAGCGTGGTTTTCATTAACTGTAAAGGTTCATTGCCTTGACTATTGGAACTTGTACAAAGGTGGGGAGAAATCACATTCAACTGGATGAATGAAAAGCAGTTAGCCACAAAGTCGAAGAAAATCTACTATGCCAACACAAAGAGATAATCCAACGCATGCTGAGAGCATCAATTATTAAGTCTAAACACTACAAGAGCACCAGTCAATACATGCTCTGATCGAACAACACTGGGAGTACGGTTTAGCTACTCTATAATGTGGGTTTATTTAGGCTCTCATGCTTTGTTAAGAAGTAGCTGCTTGGTGCTTCTGTAAGTCACAGGACAGAACCCGCAGATTCTGCAGGCTGTCAGCCCGTAGTGTGTGTGTGCGTATACGGGCACAGAATCAGCCATATGGCCCCTGCAGTGGATTGACACAAAGCACGACTAATGTGAGGATTAGTCTTGAGTTCATACTATACCCTCCTGCCCACACACTGACCCTCCAAAACCCTTCGGCTACTGGGAGAATAAAGTTGATTGAATAAAAAAGCTGAAGCTTCAAAAATATTGAGTCGACTCGCTCAAGGTCCTTGATGGTTTAATTTCAACTAAAGAACAGGTGAGCCGACTTCATATGACCTCTGTTCAGCAGTACAGACCCCGTTTATTGTAGCTAGAAATATCTTAAAGGTCAAAGTTAATACATTTCAAGTGCATGATTACCGGCTGGTCCTTGAGGGCCGGGTTTTCCAAACACAGACTCCTCTGCATAGCAGCAATGTTGTGGTGTGGAATGTGATCTTGGCAACGGTTGCCGTGGCAACTGGCCGCTGCAATTCTGGTCATTGTTTCCCGCTGAGGCCTCAGGTGGCTGAAAGGGCCCGACAACAATCAACGATATTTATAACTCCTAATGCACAGCCTTTGAACTGAAGTGGGATATGGAATTAAATTACTACAAGCTAATCTTATTCCACAA
The DNA here is from genome assembly GCF_001515605.1 of Sinocyclocheilus anshuiensis. Taxonomy (NCBI): domain Eukaryota; kingdom Metazoa; phylum Chordata; class Actinopteri; order Cypriniformes; family Cyprinidae; genus Sinocyclocheilus; species Sinocyclocheilus anshuiensis. The sequence goes on along the minus strand of NW_015552765.1, from coordinate 166,727 downwards.
GTGCTCCCGGACCAAGTCATCTATTCACCTGTCAAATCAATTTAGAGTCTTGAAAATAGCTGCTCTGGGTACTTACACTATGGGAATTGTACAAAATACATGACCACACGAGGACCGTACAATAGCTTTCAACAGAGGGAAGCTATGCAACCATAATAAACTTCCTCTAGAGGAACTATAGACAATGCCTTGATATTCTGAATGTAGTTTTAGTTCAAAACGCAACGAGGACAATGCATGTTAGTTCTGTAAAAGTCACACTGAGAGGAATATCCCAATTCTACTTTTTTCAAACACAATTGCTGTTCCTTTGAGAATTAAGGGAGCTAGTAATTCACAGCAAAAACAATGAACTCAGCGCCTGAGGTACGAAATGATTTATGGAACAAAGAACACAGTCAGTATTTAGACAATTCACATTGCTGAAAGAATATGCTTCATCACAAAGCTCAAAAACACTGTGGTTCTCTCAAACACAGTGTATGACCTCAAATAGCTGCTTTACTTCAATTAAGATTATCTAGGATCTAAAACTGACCATGACTCAAACTGAAATGATGATCCATTAAGACAAATATTTATTTGCAAGCTAAATACAATGCTGTGTTGTATCCGCCTCAAACACACACCAGTGCTACTGTACTGAATATATGAACACTAAAAGAGTAAAAATTTTGTAGTATTTTGAACCCTATGTTTCAAAATAGCACATTTCCAATTTTCCATTGAAACAATACCTAGAAATCAAAATGCCTAAAGGTTTTGTCCCCACAGGCCATTAATTTCAACATTCACATTTGAAAATCCGTAAAATGAAAACTCAGAATGTCTCATTTGAGTTTATACACGGGGATTATAATTTACATTAATGCAGAAAAGCTATAAATCCATGGATACTACTGATGGTTCATCCAGATTGAACGTGGGCATCCAGAGGCAAAGCCGGTGGAGATTAAAGACTTGCTTGAAAATGAACCCAGAGAGCAATGAGTTTTACCCAGGACTGAATGTTTATTAGAAATGTAATACAATGAAAAGGTCAAAAAGACCTTGTCACCAATGTGGACAGAGGTGACACGGTCATATGTTTTTACTGTGGACGGTGGGTGTATGAATGTGTGACTCACCAACACCATGAGTGACTCACCCATGAGTAGTGACAGCAAAGAGATAGCAGGTGCTTATCACACACTAAAGACTATACATGTAGACTATACCATCAAATGACACTATTTCTAATCTTTCTATTCTAACCATATATGGTCTGTCAGGAAAATGATATTGTGTCACATTATGAATCAATCGACTGATTCTAAAAACTGAACTTTTCTGCCAACCAATACTGAATACGTGGTTACATTCTACGTTTATTATGCATTTGTACATTCCCTGGCACCTTATTTAACCCAAAGAGCTGCAGAATGACTGCAGAAATCGTTCTTGCATTTCACCCTTCTTTATATTTTCTTATATATTTGATCAGTTTTTAATTATTTCAACACCTGTGCCGAGATTGTTAAGACATCTCTAAGAAATCATTTACCCTGATAGCAACACATACATCACGGAGACGTCTGCATTTACATCTGCAAGACGTATTTTTTAGAGTTTTTGCTGATCTGCAATACGTCTATAGGACGTTTCCTATCAGATGCCAAATAGACATTTAGAAAATGTCTATAAGATGTTTAGGATTTAGAATGCATGTAAAACTGACATCTTAAAGATGTTTGTACACAGCAGATGCTTTCCAAATGAAGAGATCTTAAACAGCCATCTTGCAGACGTACGAGTCCTATCTGGGTACTGTAAATAATTAAAAGATAAGCAATGCTCTGGATCATTCTGTGTTTCTTATCAGAAAACAGGATATGAAATCTAAACAAGATAAACCTCCTATTTATTCCATAGAATCCCCTTTATCACCATTATAACACTGCTTCCTAGAAAGATATGGGTTTATCTGTTATAATTAATCTGATACAATCAAAGCAGCTCGGTTGAATAAAAGAAATGACATTTAACCAATGCATTTGCTGAGTTCATCAATGATAAAGAAGCAATGATGCTTGGAGATGAAAATTATTGTATATCAGCGTATTATTAATCTCGACTGAACTTACCGGCATCATATTGACAAGGACCTCCAGATATTCGATATTCCTTATATTGAAAAATATAAAGACCTTTCCCTGGTCTCAAGAAGTATTTCTTATAGTTGTTTTATATGCAGGTAAATTGTGCACGTATTATCCTCTTCTTTTACGTATCATTATTTTAGATTAGTCTCCTCTGATGTTGTCCTTCAACTTTGTAGCGTTGGTTTATTATAGAAACCTGTTGCAGAATGAACCCGAGATGAACTCGGTAAATACAGTAAAGCAAGTTTCTTATCCGAATCGCTCAGACGTAGGGAACCGCAGACCACTGACAACACCGAACCATTTGTGTACGCAGCGATTCGCCACCGCTCTACAATATAAGCGATATAAAGATAACGGTCGTCCGCGAACGTCTTGTATCATCTACTGTCCGCTAAACTGAGTGCAGGTCCACATTATATCCGCGCGAGCGAGGTTTTCCGCTGGATCAACAGACGCAACCCAACCCAAAATGACGCTGCGCGAGATTCCGAATATCCCCGGCGCGTGCGTGACAAACTCCGCCTCGCGCCGCCCGCGCGCTTCCCGCCCACTTCATCATCATTATCTCTGAGGAGCTGTTCAGCGTTCAAGAAACGGTTTGGAGATTTTATATGGCTTTGCTTTATTTAACGTGCCCCACACACTTTAGAAGCTTTTGAGGTGAATATTGAGGAATATGAAGGACGTCGTAGTAATATTGAACGCGCGCGATAAATGGAAAACCTTGCTGTCGGTACAATACTCGTTTTAATTTCATCCAGTTTCATTGTACAGTACAATTATACACAAACTATAACTAACAAAAACGTATAAAATGACATCGAAACGTTAAGAAATAGCCATAATAGATTAGAAATGACCAAGTATTTCTTTTAAAGTGAACGCTCTGGCTACCTGGCTGAGGTAAAATGTAAAAAGGTCCCAGAAATTATCGTAGGTACTATGTATTTTGGACATGTCATGTCAATATTTGGATATTTTATGCATGCATATGACAATCATTCAGTCATTCACTATATCAAAGTAGGGGGAGACCGGGGTCAATTGTAAAAAAAAAAAACATTTTCCTTCATAACTCACATGAAATACACTATTATCTTTTTATACATGAAACAAATGTAGGTGCACTAATTAATAATACAACTGATATATTTTTACTAATAAGGACAATACTATAATATTAAGTTAAATGCAAGAAGTCAGAGAGTGTTACAATTGCCCCCTTGGTGGGGGCGATTGTAACACTGAAAAATAAGTCATATTAACCCACTGTATCTCAAATAAAACCTCAAAGTAATCACTTTACTGCTGTAGTATCAATTTTTATTTATATATTTATTTGTATATGGTTCAAATTCTTTTGGATGTCAGGCATCATATGCATTCAAAAAGCAAAAGTCTATTTTTTATTTTTGCAGAAGACAAGGCAACTATTCTAGTGGTAACTAGATTTTAATTATTTAAATATATATTTTACTCATAAACATTAATCAGCTGATGAGTCAAGAACAGTCTTTAACCAAACTTTAATGAAATGATAGTAGATAGACATATTAATAGAATAAGATCATGTGGAGATAATATTAATTGTAATTTTTTGTTTTAAAGATTTAAAAGCAACACATTGTTTAATGTGTAACACTAATACTTTTTCAATGTAGTTTCACAATTAAATATGTTCATTTTCTTACAGAAAAATATGTCAACACAGACAAACGAGGTGTTTACACTGGGCCATGTGGCTCAGGGGCAATTGCAACACATTGTTACAATTGCCCCATGCTAGGTAGACACACCTATATAGCATAGGTTGTTCAATGTTAATTTTTTTTCAATAACGTAGAGATGAAATGTATGTAAGCTTAAATTCACAGTCATCTAAACTTTAAACAGGAGAAGAAAAATATTGTACATCCAAAAAGTAACTTTTATACCTCAAAATCAGTATTTTGTTGAAAACTTCTGCTGAGGTGAAATAATCATGCTCCTTTTCCACAGGCAGAGAGAGAATCCTACTGAGCATGTGCAGATTAAGTGTCTTCACTCTAGCTTGTTTCTGATTGGAGGAATTGAGTGTGTTACAATTGCCCCCGGTCTGGTATTACCATATGACACCATCCCTGTTTTATAGTGGCACTGTAGTACGTTTTTGTAAGGATCATAATTTCTTTGGCTTTATCAGGTCAAACCTTGAATACAGATGGAATATCCCTGCTGAAAAAAAAAAAACAGCTAAAACCAACCTAAGATGGTTGGCTGGTCTTAGCTGGTCTCCCAGCCTGGCCAAGCTGGTTTATCTGGTTGGCCAGCTCTCCCAGCCTGATCAGCTAAGACCAGCCTCACCAGCTTAAGAAGTGGCCAAAACCCCTCTAAAACCAGCCTGCTGACCAGCTAAAACCAGCCAACCAGTTTAGGCTGGTTTCAACCGTTTTTTTTGTTTGTTTTTTTTATCATCAGACATTTGACAAGTATATACTGTGTTGACTAGACCTTCCTGACCTGACCTACTCGGGTAAGGGCTGTCGTGGTACATCAGTGGCTAGTCTGTAAGACCCGTTAATTTCTCTTTCTTTCCTGTTTCTTTTGTCTTTTCCCATCTCTCTCTCAGCGTCTTTCTTGACCTTGCAGAGCACCCATGATTGATAGGTTGGGGACAATGTTATGGCAGGTTCCGTACGTTCTAGATTAATGATGTTTGGCTCAGATTTACAGGGATTTGGCTGTAAAACTGCCTCTGTTGAATGAACATCATAGATTTCAGTGCAATTTTCAAAGTAAAAGCTGTCGATAGGTTGTTCAGGATGTAGGACATACTGAATCTGTTTCTTTTCAATACTTTTTTTTCGTCTGCTAATGTTGTGTGTGTGTGTTCATTCTGTCCTCTACTGGACAAAAGCAGTTATGACAGATGCCTAACCACTCCCCAAAGTAAGGTCCCACCCTGTTAGTCAATATCCATGGACAATACATCTCTGACAGACATTGCTGATCTAGGATCAGGTTGGATCTGCCTTTTTGTTACTTCACCTTATAATACAAAACTGAGCCAGAAACTGCCGTTCTAGTTTGGCAATCACCAGGGGGCATGACAGTAGAACTTATTTAGTGTGTGCTTCAGACAGGGCGGTGTATGTTGTGACGGATGGTCTGGTCTGGGGTGAGGCAGGTGGAGGGATGTTTTTGACTACAGCCAGATTATACTTGTCCCCGAATGTCCCAAAAACACACAGACAACCTCTGAAGGCTTTAAGTAATTTTAAAGGAATAATATATTGTGTATATATTTGTTTATATGCAGTGCACATATTGCACTGCCAGTATCATTACTGAAACCAACATTTGCAAACATTTAGTTTTTTAAACATTTTTTTTTAATCACAGATTTTTTTACATAGTTTTCACAGGATCAAAATGCATTTATACTTTTAATTACAAAAGGAAATTAGATTTATTGCACTTGACTGAACCTGTTTTTCATCATCTTAAAAAAAAACTTTTATTAATCAACTGCTTTAGTTTTGCAGACATGCAAATTGTATCTACTTCTAGGGTCAGCAAGTTAATATGAAAATATTTATTTTAAGAAATTAAAATAACTAAATAGATAAATAAAACAAAATATTAATATATAAATAAATTTGTAATGAAAATGTTTTTTTTTTAATGAGTTGATGAGTCAGACAGGCAGACAGCGAGTGTCCTGCAACATCATCTTCAATACTCTTAAGGTAAGTTTTGATTTACTATATATTACTATATATATACTATATTACTATAATACTATATTATGTATGTATATTTTTTTTCAGCATCAGCTTAATTTATAAAATATATTACACTGTCAAAATATATACTAAAATAATATTTCCTTAGGTGTGAATAGAACTCTTACTCTTAGAAATTACTATATTTATCACAGTCCACTACATTTAAAGTGCATTTTTGAGGTGAGCCTTCAATGGTAACTGTTTACATCTAATTGGTTTGTAAATGTTATTGTGGTTGTTTAGATCAAGATGCTGTAATGTATTGTTTTTTCACTAGATGGCACTACGAAGAAGCATTTAATACAGTGGAATGGGACATCGCTTTTCGTGACGCAGTGAACCTGTGGTCATGGTTGCATGTCATGTGCAGTAACTCACTGCTTCTCGCAAACTGTAATGTGCCATCGTCTTCCACGCAAATTTGTATTTACTAAGTTTGAGACTGCTTGTGATTTCTTGAGTATGTGAAGCCCAAGGAACTTGTTACAATACTGTTGTACGTACATGCTTTAAAACAGGATGAATATTTTCTTCATCATTTACACATAACATATTTCATAATTTCAACAAACTCTGTAGACATGAATGCATTTATTCTATAACCAGAAATGTATTATCAGGGGTGCAAAGCAGAGTTATCCACAATTTCCACAAAGCGTGAACCACTGCCCATTGTGCTTGGTGTGTTTGTGTGTGTGTGTGTGTATAAGGGAGGGAGTGTCTTTTTATAAATCCAAAAAAACTCATTATAGTTTATGATGTGCACAAGAAAAATGTCCAAGTCAATGATGTGAATGAATGACCTGAACGCTTGACATATATGTTTCCTGATGCACGTTTTGTCTGTTGCCACATGGATAGGACAGCAGAGGAGATGAACAGAGCAAGGGAAGCGAAAAATAATACTGTAGGAGTGTGCTTCTTGTGCTGTTTAATCTCCAGACAGTCCCTAATTTCTCTAATTATCAAGCTGCTAAGCAAACAGAGGCAAGCAGGCAGGAATTGGCCGTCTCCTGCGGCTTACACTTCGGGGGGTCATGTCTAATTTGAGGGAAGACCCGGTCCATCTCTTGCACAAACACATCTAGGGCTAACACACCCCTACCAGCGCGGCCCCTCCCTTTCGACCCCTACCCACACGCACCAGCTTTATGGCAGATGGCGTAGTTCACCCTCCTTGTGAACCTCCATTCCACCCCCACCCTCAGCAGCTTTTGTGCCCCTGTGCATGCAGTGTTAGGGGGCTACAACAGCCCTTCCCACTGCTTCCACCCGCCCTGGCCCTATTGTAAGCAGGATTCAGGATTCATGCATGGTGCAGTGATGAGGTGCCCTAACAGGGTTGTCAGCGCCCGAAAAATCGTTTTAATCCCAGTGGTTGTGCATCAGGGCCTCTGGAGTTCATAGTACTTTCCTGACACACTTGACCGGGTTTGATCCCCAACTATTGGGAGAAACATAGGAACATTCTAAAGGCCTGTTTCAGTTTGTTGCAGTACTGAATGTTTTCAGTAACTTACTACTGACTTGTTTGCATAATTGTTGAGTATAAAGATTGTTGCACAAACTCATAAGTTACCAAATTCTACTTGCCAGTGCTTCCATTGAAGCTCCTTTGGTTTGGTTCCTTTGCCAGGGTTCAATGATAGCTCTTCACCACAGCTACATACCTGATGCAGGTAGTGCAGCAGGCAAAGATTCTGCTTGGTCAACAGTGTTGAGATGTAAAAACCTTGAGCAAGGTCAGAAGTTGAAAAATTATACTTGCTAGAGGCTTTGACCAGTGTAATTGAGGCTTTGACCATTGTTGTTTCTATGCCAAGGTTTGTTCCTTTTTGTAGCTAAACACTTTATAAATACGGCAAATATGGGCAAAGATTCTGCTTGGTCATGAGTGTTATGTAACTGCTAAGGGACTTCTGTTTCCCTGAGGTTATCTCCATGACAACAGGGTTCAAGTCTCTTGGGACTTTTGGCACATGCGACCCTTCTGCGGGGCAAGACCCCTGGGGCTTGGGGGTAGGGACACGTGTGGGTTAAAGGTCGCTGGACACTGCGGACACTGAAAGCGAATTGGGAAAGGGTTACAGTGATACGGGCTGAGGTCACCTAAAAAAAAAAAAGCCTTGCATCCATAGCATTAGTTGCGGTCAAAGAAGTCCTTTCTGGCCATCAAAACCATGATGACCCTTGGAGCGGATGGCACACGCCACCAATTTAATCTGACAGACAACTAACTCACAATCCTGTTTCACCCTCAGTTTGGCTAGTTTCTTTCTTGAATAAATAAATAAATCTATGATCGTTTCTTATGCCAAGTAGGTGAATCTTTGCTTATGCTGCATTCTACTACCACTGGAGATTTTAGCAGAGATTTGCCAGGGGTTAAAGTTGCCCCTCTCCAGAGCCATAACCACCTTCGACAGTGAGTAGGACACATATGACTCAATACTATAGTGGTTGATAAATATGGGTTTTTCAATGATCAGTTAAACTTTTACATTTGGCTACACCCTTGCCCCCTTTCCCTTCAGTTTCGGGCTACTTTACATGGTTTGGTCCTCACAGCGTAGGAAACAGAGCAATAAGCCAAATAGAAGGTGGACAGGAAAAAAAATCAATACTTTGTGTGTCCAGTGGTGTAAACGGATGACAAATGCAGCAACAGAAGACGCCAAGATCAGTTGGCCAACGTAGAGAGAGATAGAGAGAAGAATGAAATGAGAATAAAAAATACAGGGAATGAGTTAGGAAAAGAGTCAGCCCCCGCTCTCTCCTTCCTCTTCCCTTTGTTTTTCCCTTTTTCTTTTCTTGTGAACTGTAACATGTTCCTCAGTTTGCATTGTTATTGCCTGACAACCTGCTGACACTCATCCACCAACTCCCTGAAATTCTTGTTACCTCTCCCACAGTCGTTCGTTCTTGGTTTCACATCGATATTTCTGTCCCACATCCTTGCATATCGTATTGTATAGCTACAATTTATTACTTTCTACACAAGTTAAAAGAGTCTGGGAAGGAAAAGAAGAGAGAAAAGAAGGGCCTCGGGATGAGATTTGTGGCTGTGGTCACTCCAGCAGCTCTTGTCCCACCTGCCATCCGTCCATTTTCCCTCGACTAACTCACCCTGACAGGCGGGAACGCAGACTGCAGAGAGGAGGAGGACGACGAGGAGGGGCCTCAGCCCCCACGCTCCAATCAGACGCTCCCTTCGCTCTCAGCCAGTGGCAGCAGGGCAAAAACAGTAGCAGGGCTAAAGCTAGTGGTCCTCTCTTCTCCTCTCCTCTTCTGCCTTCTCTTTTCCTAACACTCTAGGCATGGAGTACTATTCCTCCATCTCCTGGGCGTCACGCCTCTCTCCTCCACCCTGGCTGGCCACTGCAGTGCATCCACGAGGTACTCTCTCCCTCTCTTTCTGATATTCTTTCTCTCTTCCTTTGGCTCTCTCTCACGTACATACTATTTGGCTTGTTGCTATCGTAGACTGTTCAAAATAACTTTTTGGTCAATGCAATTCTGTCGGTGATCCTACTCTGTTGGTCCTAATGAAACAAGACCTGTTAATGTTGGAAAGGACTATGATTAATTGCAAAAAAAAAAAAAAGATCTTCACTTCACTTTTAATGCAACTGATTATCCTAAATGTTGCTCTCATGGGTTAAGTTCTGACTTGCATATTTTATGCACTGCATTGCTCTCTGGGTTGTAATGTAGTAAACAACCGTTTATGTATTGACCCCATCATGAACAGCAGATGCTGTGGTGCAAAATATTCCCTCTCTTCGCTATTGATTGTAACTTGATGGAATGCAATTGCACAACTTTTCCTTTTCTATTTCAATGCATATTTATGTTTTTAACATTTTTGACTGCAGCACGCCTGTTATGCATTCGAAAAAAAACAAAACAAGAAAACATGTCTCTGTCTGTTGTGATAGCTGTAGACATGTGCATGAAATAAGCAGAACAGCATTATGCAGATATTTATTCACAAATGCATTTTCTGCACTTATTTTTCAACAGAGAATAAATGGATGAGCTTTTTAGGGATTTTACCGTCTCTGCCAAAACAAAGTTCAGTTTTGATGTCCAGATATTCGTTTAGAGCAGCATGGCACACTTATGCATGGCCTCTCAAATGGAGAACACATTTACAGGCTGTACATTTCTAAAACCAGTGTGTCCACCCCCTCTTCTGTCTCTTGTATTGATTGGTTAATGGCATTATTTGTGGAGTGTGCCTCTCTGGACGTAAGCCCTTTTTGGCCCCCTCGCTCTATTGTGTGTGTGTGTTTGGTCAATAGGCCTGACCGATGGTCATCTTTCAGTGTTATTTGCTTTCACACCAAAGGTCAGGGGGGGTCATAAGAAGTCAGAGGGTAATAAGTTTAACCCTGATAGGGCCAAGGCCACTCATAGCGTGACTCCAACGAAAAACATAATCAATACTCCCCTCACACCATCCTCTTCCTCATATTCTGAGCAGGACTCTTTTCTTATTCTTAAAAAGTGATAAACAAGCATCACCATGTGCAGAACTAAAGGTGTTACAAATGTTCATTGAAATACCCTGTAAATGTTTTATTTTCGGTATTATGCCATTTGTTTCAAGTCAAATGTTTTGTGGCTTGTTTGATTTTAAAGCCATTCAAAGGTGTTCGTGTCGTCTTAGGCGCAGCGAGCCAATTGTTGGAGGCAGCGCAGGGCAACACCCACCCGACAGATTTGTGAACGTTCTGGAAATTATTCACTCTGCGCTTCTGCACCTGCACATCTTGTTCTTAAACTGATAATACTTTCACAAAATCCAATATCACTGTTAAAATGTCATATCCAAAAAAGACACGGCAATACAAAGTCTTTAAACGCACTGCAGTTTGCTATGGATTTTGACTTTACATCACAAGTCCTGAGAGAAAAACAGCAGGTATTTTTGCACTATACCTTGCGATAAAGACCAACTAAATATTTAAACATGAACCAAGTACAAAAAATGGCAGTGTGGGAAGGCCACCGGCTGGGCCACCGCATACGATAAGAGCCTCCATCTTCACTGAGTCAGCCATTTTACCACAGTACTAATCATATTCTGGTCATCCAGCCTTCACATGCTAACAGTAACACTGGTATTTTTCATTTATTTTTACAAAATGTACAAAGATTTTTACTCAATTTTTGATAAAATTCTAAATCTACAATAATCTACGAATACACTGTTCGCTATGTATGAAAACCCGAAAGGCATGTGCATGCAGTGTGATCGTAAATGCAACTGTAGATCTCATTTAAAATTCATGGTTTTGTGCAAAAAATGTTTTAAAAAATGTAAATATAATGACAACGTTACACTGGTAAATGCACCCTTCCCACAAATGAATTGCCAATTTATGTCTGAATTCTGCGTATCAAGAATTCAATTGTGATTTGCTATCAAAATTCAGAAAAGCTTTTAAAAAAGAAAAAAAGGATTTATGCACCAAATGAGACAACATACTAGATGAGACCATGTTGAACTGAATTTTACGTATTGCCATAAATACTTTTAGAATTATTTGTACAGGCCAAATTGACTGTTTCAGATTCCTTTATGGTTAGAAAGTTTTCCTAATTTGTTTATTTACATACTGATAAGCAGAGGCACACGTATCCTTTGATCTTGTAGCGTTGAAGCCTGCAGGTTGACGAAATTTACAACACTAGACTTTACAAAAAAGACAAGAACTAACCAAAACACAGACTAACAACTTTCAGACATAACTAAGCAAATGCACAAGAATCCTTTGATCATCTTGTAGTGTTAAAAGCAGGTTGATGAATTTACAACAATCCCCCCCCCCCCCCGCCCCCCAAAAAAAAACGTTAACAAAAATTAAATACGAATTCAAAATAATAAAACCTAAGAGTTCTACTTTGTAAAATCTTAATTTAAGCACACGTGGTATGTTAGTGTACATCATGATGTCAAATAGATGTGTTAGCTCATTAACCTGAACTCCTTGTGTCTCATCGAGGGAAACTTTGGAAGAACTGTATTATAATACAGGCTATGTGGGATATACTTCTGTAAACATAACCCTACTATACAGTGTCACCCCTTTAACCAGGCCAAATACACTCAGTGCTCTTTAACATGCACATACTACATTCCTCCTGTCCCGCTGGACAGAACAAGGGGAAAGAGGGAAAAGGGAAGTGCTTTTTTCCCATCTCTCCGTCTGTATCTCTATCTCAATAAATTCTCCTTATGATCGCAGCTCTCTCAAGAAAACAAAGCAATGGTTAAACAGGAAGAAGTGACCTGCAGGGTGGAACGCCTATCAGGCAGGCTGAAGATAGATCAATGAAGGGGGACCATGTGCTGCTCTACAGTCAGAGAGATAGGGTGGGATTTCACAGGCTAGCAGCACATGCTCTCACCACTCTGAGAGCTGAGAGATGTATAGTGCACGTGTGTGGATGCGTGTGTGTTTGCAGTAGAAAGCCCTGGCGTCTTGGGACTGTCACTTTTGAGGAAAAGGCAAGGTAAGACGCCTTTACGATAATATACTGAAATCATCCCGCTGTTGCACATTTATGTTCGGACAGGGCTCGAATGATAGATTTTGAAACTGAAAAGTGCTATGCCAAAAGTATTTAGTGCACGCTGTACAGCATTAATGTAAATTGTACGTTTTGCAGATTTGTTAATGTTATTTATTTAAAAAAAAAAAAAAAAGTGCTTTGTCACCATGGGCCCCTGGCCCATATGGCACCGCCAGTAATTTAGTTGATTGCAGTAATGCATTCATTGATTGATCACTGAAGCCACTACTGTACAAGCACATCTGCTCATTTCACAACGAGATGAAGGATAACTGATATGCAGTGTTGGGAAGGTTACTTTGAAAATGTAATAGGTTACAGATTACAAGTTACCCTATTTAAAATGTAATAGTAGTGTAACTTTTTTAATTAATTTATTAAAGTAATGTAACTGATTACTTTTGATTACTTTTTGATTACTTTTTTAAATTTCCCTATTTTTGTATGGCCATCACAAAAACTCCTTAGGCTGGGGACATGCAAAATAATTAAAAGTTCTCTCCTGAACGGCACCTTCACTTCCATTTTAATTTTCAGTCTCTTTATTTTGCCCTGATTTCTCTATGTCTCTCACATGACTTTAATACTCAAGATTTAACAAAATTATTCTTTCTAAATTGCCTACATGTCAAAATTAGTACAATAATAACTATTACAATATCTTTATAGAACATTCATAATACTGAACATGAGTTATATTTTTCCCTTCAAAAAATTTACCATCATTTTATTATAGTAAAAGTACAGTAATCATGTATTCTTTTTATTTTTTTGGCAAATGGATTAACATTTGTATTTATTTTTACTACACATTCCATGGTTAAACTATGGTTAGTGTAACAAAAAACATGGTTAATCTGTGGTTACCATGGTCCATTGTCTTTGGATTTATAGTAAAATCAT
>NW_015552765.1:149629-153143 GCF_001515605.1 Sinocyclocheilus anshuiensis | reverse complement strand
CATTTTTTCTTAGTAACTGTAACTGATTACAGTTACATTTATTTTGTAATTAAATTACGTAACGCCGTTACATGTAACTAGTTACTCCCCAACACTGCTGATATGACATAATGCTACAACTAAAACTAATAATGTTTGTTAATATTATTTTACTAAATATTTTATTTTAAAACATTAAAGTAAAAAATATAATAATAATTAATTGATTCCATCCACCATACTACCAAATGTGCCCAACATTGGGTTGAAACAACCCAGCATTTTTTAGAGTGTACATTAAAATGCACATTTATTTTTATAAATTATATGTTTGAGACTGCAATACATGTTATTGCCACACAATTTGGCTGGTGGAAATTGTTGCAGATATGGCTTTAAAAAACATACCTGAGACATGGTGTGAAAATGTTTAAATATGCGTTATTTTTTGCAAAATACAGTATAGGTTACGTTGTAAATGTTGGAACAATTATTTGATTATAGTATGTTTAAATGTAGGCAGGGGGTTGATCACAAAAGGCTTCTTTTGTCTGTAAGCTATCACTAATTAAAGATGACTATTACTCTAATTACGAAAACGTCCAAGACGTCCAGGGTAACAGAGTAGCAAAACTTCAGAGAACACAATATAACAGCCCTCATTAATGAGACAAGTGCAACACCATGGATCCTTCTGTCAAGGACTGGTCATATTGTCTTTTTTGTTTTCAAATTTCTACCAGACAATATGATGACAGAGGGGGGTCCCAGGCCACATCCACTGCCAAAGAAGCTGTTCCACTTTTTCAATTGTTTTCCCCCCCTCTCACCCTCTGCCCCTGGTGGGAAAGTATTTAGGACTTTAGGTCTGTGACAAAATAAAAATGTCATCCCTGCTCAAGTCTGCCATGATTGTTTGTGGGCAAACTGGTGCTCGGAGGTCTTGAGATGTTGCCTTACAGTGAGAGGAGATGCTGGGAATGGCTCCATCCTCTTCACACACCACCTTTGGTCAAGCCCAAGTTCTGGAACACCGCTGGCCTTTTCTTAACAATACCTCTCGCCGCACAGGGGGTCCCCTCGAACCCAGAGCTCAAACAAATTCACATAGAAACACCATTGTACAGTAAAAGCCTTTTGAATTTGACCACCAACTGACACATCTTATCTCAGTTTAAGGGGGGAGGAAAGTGTCTGGAGAAAAGTGACTCAAAAACAAGTAACAATTAAAATGAAATGTGTATGAGGAGGAAATGTGTAGATTTGGAATAGTGGAAAAACAGAACAAAGGCAAATTACTATATATATATATTTTTTTTTACTAAAACAACTGCGCTTTTGGAAAATGGCGATATTCGTAAAGCATGCTCCACTAGAGAGTTAATGGGAGGGGCACATTTTTGTTTTGAAACGACCAATTTTGAAATACGACATAATGACATGGGCTGTTGTTGACCTAGTTTTGACTATCGTAAATTTCTTGAACACACTTGTCATGTCAGATTTCTTTATTTATATATATATATATATATATATTCAAATATTTTGTTGTTGACCTAGTTTTGACTATCGTAAATTTCTTGAACACACTTGTCATGTCAGATTTCTTTATTTATAAATATATATATATATATATTCAAATATTTATTTTATATTAATTTATTTTCTTATTGTTTCTTTGGTAATTAACAAGTATTTGTGCTGTGAACCTTAAATTAACGAACAGCACAAATCAGGCAATGAATGTCCGTCAAAGTTTCTTAACAGTCAGATCATTTCTTTTCTAATGTAACATCTTAAAAACTACAATAAAATGCTATACTGATCTTTAATGTACAACCCCAAGTTGTATTCATTTTGGGGTGTGTTCAATTAAAGAACAAAACTGTAAACTGCAACATACTGAAGCGCTCATGTTTTCCTATCACATTTCTTTGGTGGGTATCAGGTGTTCAGTAGTAAACCACTTTTTCAGCAATAGTTGAAATGCTCAGTATACAACTCCCACAAAAGCTAAGCCCCTCATGCTTTGTAAAAGGTCTGCTAGTTTTGGGGTTATTGGGGGACACACGCCAGATGCCTTGGGGAGACGCCCTTCAGCTCACCAGCTGGGAGAGGCTAAACTGCCCCTCATGCGATTGTTTTTAGACTCTAACGGATTAGAGTGTTTGTTTATGGTACACTTCAGCTATCATACAGTCACAAACACACACAAAAAAATCATATAAATCAGCACTTAATTGGTTTTACACTGGACATTATGTGGCAACAGAGTACAAGTGTACAGAAATAAAAAAAATGTTCGTAAAGTAAGCATCAAATCAAAACAATTCGTATTAATTGAATATTGGAGCGTTTACTAGAAATTAAATTAATAAATTATAAATACTTCCCCTTACACTCTTTAGTAAAGATTAATAAAGGGGTTTTCACAGCGATGCCATAGAATAACCATTTTGGTTCCCCAAAGCACCTTTCAGCTAAATTTTCTTTAAAGAAACATTTTTTTTTACTTAGTATAAAGAACATTTTGAAAATCCAAAGATCCTTTTTCCGCTATAAAGAACTGTTTATGTAATGGATAGTTTCTATGGACGTTAAATTTTCTTCATGGAACTATAGATGCCAATAAAGAACTTTTATTTTTAAGAATGAATGCATGCTAAAGGTTCTTCATGGAAGCATCAATGCCAACAAAGAACTTTTTTTTTTGAGGGTGAAACAATAATTACATCCCCCCCAACAACTTGTAATTTATGAGATTACAAACGACAATGATCTAATCAGTTCCCTATGGGCAAAAACAAGTCCCGCCCCAATTTATTAAATTTTTTTCTCATTCGAGAAGCCATTTCTTTTGGATATACATCACAAAAAGAAATAAAAGATGCTTGCGACTCACGTTTCATGCTGACTTTAAAATCAAACATTGGCATGTATTAATGTTAGCCTAAACAATGTGCTAAATGACATAGAACGAACAAGAAAATGTTTGATAAATTTAATAGTTTCACGCTCCCGACATATAATAATTCACGCTAATGAAATACATTGCCGATGCAAACCATGTTCATCCTGCAAACTATATTTAATATAGTCTGCAATGTGTTTATTTTACCTTGCAAAATTTCATTCATGGTTCTCGAGGATAAGGGCATGTCATGCAAACTGTCCACGTTAGCATATCTACCAAAATACTGCTAAGTTTGATTTTGAAGACAGCATGAAATAAAAATGTACCCTATCTATGTACAAGTTATCGATCTTATATAGCATTTTTTACCCCTTTTTTTTTATTTGATCTCATAATTATAATGTCACAATGTAACCATGGTGATGTATGCCTGTCTTCTCAAATCATTCCTTACACTTAAACACGGCCCTTTTCCTACAACATTCTGCAAGCTCACATTCAGATCTGTCTCCAATCCAAGCCCTATATTTTTATTTTTTGACATGACTGTACTGTGCATCACAATGCTGAAGATCTGTTGCTACTTCTGTTTCATTGTGACTTTAATATTATACACATACA
>NW_015552765.1:147729-149407 GCF_001515605.1 Sinocyclocheilus anshuiensis | reverse complement strand
TATATATGGGAAGCGTTTTTTTTTTTAACTCCCTAAAAGTTGATAAGCAAATGTATTTTGCATTTAGCATTGTTTTTCTGTGCCACATGTGATAAAAATTTAACTGCGACCCATTTTTGGGTCATAGCCCACCATTTGAGAACCACTGATGCTCAAACCAACTTCTTTGTTTTTGACTAGCATTACAACAAACAGCTAACGATGAGACTGACCGACTGGGTAATCTCTGCAGGCAACTGTGATGTGATTACAGTCTCACATTGACCTGTAGGGATTGAGTAGTCTGTTTACACCCAAAACCTGAGTCAAAACTACCTCAGCTGCACCTGAACCTGTAATTAAGTAGCCTACATCTGTGCTAATCTCAATGCTAAATTGCTAATCTGTTGTTTTGCAATAACCGCTGCAGTTACACCAGGATGATCAAACGCGCATCTTATATTGTACCGAGGAGCTAAAGTAGTTCGTAATGTGTTACCATCTCTGGGGACGCGAACATCTACTCGCCCCTGCTGGAGGACTCTGGTATTGTGAGGCTGATTTTTGGCATAATCTCAGCTGGCAACTGTGAGTAGTGTGTCACCCCTCTCACAGGCGCTGCTGGGGTTCAGTCACACACAGCACCCGCACACCATGACAAAATAACATTGGTCTCCATCGGATAAAAGAGAGCAACCTGTGGAAAAGAAGTCCAAGTATAATAGAATTACGCTGAAATCTGTGGCCAGGCTGAGATTTAAATGTTTAAAGTGTTTGTTATTCCTTCATAACATTAACTCACAGACTTGTTCACCCATCCCTAACTACAATCCATCCATCCAAAACCTATGAGAACTTCTGATCTGTGAGAACTTTCTGATGTTGGTGATACTGCATCAGGAACTGATTGGATGATATCTAGGAGCCATCAGTTCTTGATGCACTCCCTTCAGCATCGAAAGAGACACCCGCGAGTCTTTTAACTTTTATAATCCAGTATATGGATGTCAGTGGACAATAAGAGAGATGATACTGTAATTGTTTTGAACAGTTTATTTAGATATTAAAGACGTCTGCAAGATGTCTGTTAAAGATCGCTTCATCTGGAAAGCATCTGCTGTGTACAAACATCTGATAGACGTCTTTAAGATGTCAGTTTTACATTCATTCTAAATCATAAACATCTTAAAGACATCTTCTAAACGTCTATTTGACATCTGATAGGAAATGTCCTGTAGACATATTGCAGATCAGCAAACACTCTAAAAACCACGTCTTGCAGATGTAAATGCAGACGTCAAATAGGCATCTCTGTGATGTACGTGTGCTATCAGGGTATACTTCTCTGCTAGCGGCAACAAACAGAATATATATATATATAATTTATATTATTATACATCATCTGTTTGTTTGAGCGGCCAGATATAGTAACATTGCTGTATTATTGCTGTGGTTATTTTTCTAACTTGTAGCACTGGTTAAACACGACATGCAACGCATTTTTCATGACTTTTTCCCACTGTTTTCAATAAAGTTATAACGATAATTTTTTTTTCTGAATAGAATTGCTTTCTGCTCTTCATATGACACCCAACCTTTAACCAATATACTTGAAGAGACATAGCCTACCAATGTGCTTATTTTTATACACACAAAATAGCCCCATAAAGTATTCTAACACTTACAGTAATTGGAGGAT
>NW_015552765.1:147338-147696 GCF_001515605.1 Sinocyclocheilus anshuiensis | reverse complement strand
TATAGCGTTTTGGAACCAAACTCTTCATATACATATATATATATATATATATATATATATTTTTTTTTTAAATTTTTTTTCACTCTTTATAACTAAATGCCATTTGGTTCGATATTCGCAACGAGATGACATTCAGATATTTTAAAAGTGGCCTCAATATTATGTGGACCGTCACAGTTTTTGCCTGAGAAATGATACCCTCTGCCGGTTAACTTAATTCACTGCAATAGTCTGAGCTGTAGAGCCTGTTGAGTAAACATTACAATTCTGAGTTTATATATAGTGAAACCTGGTTGGTATATGTAACACAGAGAAAAGACATTTCATGTTAACGAGGGAAACTAGCAAAAAAAAAAAA
>NW_015552765.1:134782-147041 GCF_001515605.1 Sinocyclocheilus anshuiensis | reverse complement strand
TGTCTTGAGTTTAACAACTTTACAATAACAGTGAGCGCTACAAGTATCTTGTGCTGCTGTTTATTATCGCCCCTAGTGGCCGCCAAATGCCATTACCACGAATCATCACATAGAGTTAACTTCGCTTCACTGAGGTCACTTTTAAAATTTAATGCAGTTTGAGAGCGTCAAGATTGTAGCATTGTTCTTCAAATATCCTCCGCTGTACATTTTAAGTGTTAAAAACACCGGCAGCTCATATGAGCTCGAAGGAAGGCAGAATTAAGCGCACCAAAAATGTGCGTAATTTGGATTCGGATGATGCACCTTCACTAACACAATCAATAATCGATGAACATCCTAATATTATACCTGCCGGGCGACAGTTAGAGAGGACACCTCCATCTGAAAGTGAAAGAGTAGCAACACACCAGCCCAGCGAACCAGATGCTTCTCCAACATCAGAACAAGTGGTCACAGATGAGCCATGCGGCCAGGTAAACAAACAAACAAACACAGCGATAATATATCAATGGGTCATTCGTGTTTCTCACGAACAAATACTAATGTGTACCATTAACAATGAATAGCCTATATGGCGTCTTTTGCTTAATGATAATATATACATTTCTTTAGACTTAATTCTTTCTTTTTTTTTTATCATGAGAATGTTTTGGCTTGTCCTCACCCATGTGTTTCCAACATACTGGAAATGGATTGCATTAATTTTGTTACATAACTTATATGATCAACACATTTCTAATTATTGTTTTATTTCTGCTTTATGGCATAATGAAATGACCCTGACACTAAACAATAAAAACATAATATAAAAAAATGCAAATTATATTTAATATTATTAATAAAATAATTTAACAAAGTTATATAATAGTATTATAAGTGAAAATTATTAACATTATTCAAAGTTGTAATTTTGTCTTACAAGAAAAGTTTAATAATTAATCAAATTATACATTGTTCTTCAGAAACCCACTAAATTCACATAACTGATTAGTGACAATTGCCAATATCAGTAAAAAAAATAAAATAAAAAAATAGGTCGAACTGATTATTAGTTTATCTAAACATTTACATTAATAAATATTAACTGAAACCTAGAATTCTCTCTCTCATGACATTAAAGGGGTCATATGATGCGATTTCAAGTTTTCCTGGCGGGGCATAGAGGACCTACAATAATGTACAGTATTTGAAAAAGAATGTGTTTTTTGAACATTAAAGCATGTCAACATATTCTGTTACACCAAATACACAAAATAATGATCTTTAAAAAAGCATAATATGACCCCTTTAAAAAATACGTCAAACATTTAAATTTATTAATTTTGCTTAGGATGAAACTATAAAAATGTATATTTATTAGCATTATTTTAAATGTTCACATTTTTAAGAATCAGTTTATGAAATTTCTTAATGAGTTCAAATTTCTTTCCAAGGAAATAACCAAACACCTTTCTTGCAATGGATCAAATGAAGTTCTCCAGCACCCCAAAGTTAAAGACGAGAGGAAGTCCATCAGGAGGTCTAGTTTTACAGCAGCATCAGGTGATTTCATATGCTCACTGACGTAAGTAATCATATTCACACATCTCTCTATGTTTTTATATTTGTTAGTAATGGTACCGCACCACATATACTCACTGATTCTTGTTCAGTATAATTTTATTGCTTTAATATTCACTTTCATGACTGTCCAGCAACCACTGGGAATACCGATCCTGAAATCTTCATCCAGGGAATGCAGGGATACAAATGGACAGACACAGACCTGGAGTTTGTCTATCAAAGCAAATGGAAAAAGTGAGTTCAACAGGCGCAGGTCAATGAATGCATATTTTTAGATGGAATATTAGTATACTGCATAGTATACACTAAATACTGCATGCTATTTTAAAAACTACTACATGTTATGCAATGCTAAACATTTTCAGTTGTAACGAGTGGTGTCCAGTTATCATCTCAGAAAAATCTCTTGATTATTTACCATATGTTTATTCCAATATTTGTCAAATTTTGTTTAAAACCGCTGTTAATATTTCATTACTTATTAATTTGCATATTGAGAGTTTTGCAAATATAGTAGGTCACCTGGTATTCTGTGCACACTGAAATGTTGCATATTGCACACAGTATACATACACAATGTGACATCCTCTCCTGATCATTGTCATTCAGATTTTCTTTTCATCTTGAGAATTAAATTAAACCAAGAGGACATTTTCGTGACAATTTGGTTTACAGCAAGAGTTAAGCGACTTGCAGAAGTCTCTGAAGAGCATGAAACAAATGCGGGACATGGGCCTTGCTGCACTTGACAAAATACAAACAGAGCTTTCTAAGGTGATATATGACATATTTGTAATGCATTTTTTTCTTCAGACACACCATTTTCACAATGTGATGCTTGTGAAACACCTGTCTGATCTCAATATCTGTGGCTCTGGTGTTTGAGGTGGCGTCATGTGAACGTTTACAGCAAATTTCCATGGAAATACTTCTGAGGTCCCTGAGCTCTAGTCAGCTGGAAGGGCTTGATCTTAAAGATCTCCTTGCCAAATTAAAGGTTGCTGATGTGCACTGCACTACTGCTGAGGAGAAGGCAGAGGTCAGCAAACTCAAGACAGAGGCGGAAAAAGCACAAGTATTGAGGTATTAACCAGACAGCATGCACACAATGAAAGAATGGCTTTTCTAGTGGTACTTACCCATGCAAAACTCACTAGCATGATGCTAAAATGTTGCCATGCGGTTGCTAGGGTGTTCTGGGTGGTTCCCTCCAAGTCTTCTGTGTCCCCACATCAATGTACATCTATGGGATGTTTTTGCCAGTTTTATTGTCCACCAGAAGAAAACCGTTAGCTCAATCGCTAATTTATCAGTTCTAAATCTCTTCTCAACATGCTAAAGTTGTTGCTGCAGATTAGCAGTGTTTAGATTTTTGATACATCTACATTTATTTTGTTTTCAGAGAAAAGGAGGAGCGACTCATGAAGGACACTGACAGCTGTAAGGAGAACATCAACCAAATCAAGGTGACTGCTAGCAAGAGCACATCCTCAGATATTTTTTGAAATGTGTGTCTTTTGAACGTTTTGGACTTAAGATGATCCTTTTTTTGTCGGAAGGTAAACATAGATACTCTGAAAGCAGAAATATCTGTTCTGGAATCCCAGCTGTCCGGTAAAGAGGTTAGTGGATCACTTTTGACTACTGTTTGCTATTTCCGATCTGATACTTTTAGCACTAAGCAGACATTCCAACTGAATAAAGGCCCATTACAATGACGATAACTATAATGGCAACTATAGTTTTAATAATCATTCTAATTGAGAGAGATTTTCCACATGGCTATAACGATTATGACACAGAGGAATATTATAATTGGAAACACTTATAGAGCGTTATCGTCCAGCTAATGAACAATAAAAACATTGACAGACAATCAAAATCCACCTGACTTTAAATATAGCTAATATAGTTATCGTTCATGGTGTGAACGGGCCTTTAATCTGTACCTACACATTTTTAGTCCATGAAATTTGCTTTCGACTACGTAGGAGGCATCACAGTCAGCTAAACCACAGCAAAAAGTCCACAGAGGCACCAAACACTCTACTGCCCCTAAACTCCCTTCAGACCCCAAACCTCCTGCCTGTCCTCCTGCTCCAAAACCCTCCAAACCTCCTGCCTCTCCTCCTGTGCCAAAACCCTCCAAACCTATTGCTGCTCCTCCTGCGCCAGAACCCTCCAAACTTATTGCTGCTCCTCCTGTGCCAAAACCCTCCAAACCTATTGCTGCTCCTCCTGCGCCAAAACCCTCCAAACCTATTGCTGCTCCTCCTGCGCCAAAACCCTCCAAACCTATTGCTGCTCCTCCTGCGCCAAAACCTTCCAAACCTATTGCTGCCCCTCCTGCGCCAAAACCCTCCAAACCTATTGCTGCTCCTCCTGCGCCAGAACCCTCCAAACCTATTGCTGCTCCTCCTGCGCCGCCAGAACCCTCCAAACCTATTGCTGCTCCTCCTGCATCAGAACCCTCCAAACCTCCTGCATCTCCTCCTGCACCAAAACCCTCCAAACCTCCTGCATCTCCTCCTGCACCAAAACCCTCCAAACCTCCTGCATCTCCTCCTGCACCAAAACCCTCCAAACCTCCTGCATCTCCTCCTGCACCAAAACCCTCCAAACCTCCTGCATCTCCTCCTGCACCAAAACCCTCCAAACCTCCTGCATCTCCTCCTGCACCAAAACCCTCCAAACCTCCTGCATCTCCTCCTGCCCCAAAACCCTCCAAACCTCCTGCATCTCCTCCTGCACCAAAACCCTCCAAACCTCCTGCATCTCCTCCTGCACCAAAACCCTCCAAACTTACTGCCTCTTCTCCTGCTCCAAAACCCTCCAAACTTACTGCCACCCTAAAAGCCCAGACTGCCTCAAAACCCTCCAAACCCACCACTGCCCCTGAAGCCTTGGAGCGTGATGTCAGAGGCCTCCGCCGCTCGAAAAGAATCGCTGCTAAGAAAAAGAAGTGAAGAATCTGTTCAGAAATGCTCCTGATCAGTGAATTCCTTGACCTCAGGAAGTTGTCTTCATATGTTCTTACTCTCATTCAGGACAGACCTCTTTTTGAAAATCTTTTAATTAGCAATGATGTAATTTAGACTTTTAGACTTGGAGGGAGTAGTTTGGTGCCCTCTAGTGGATATTTTGAGTTTAGCATTTATGGACACTCAGTGGTGGATATCAGATATAATTCTGTCTAATGGTCTTACCACACATTAATGTAGTTTTTTTTTTCTTTACTCCACATGTTATGAGTGTTTTTTTCTTTTCTTTGGAGATGAATAAACCTTTTTCAACTGTCCCTAAAGCCATCTGGGTTGTGTATTGGCTTATTCAGAACATCTGAGAGTTGTCATATTACATGTAACTCTCACAGATAAATTTCCATTCTGTTCAAATCACCAGTGTCTAATTGCCAAATAAGGTCCTACTGGAAAATCCAGCTTTGGGTGATAGCTGTGTTTTGGAACATGCTGATTTCTAGGTGGTCCAAGCTGGTAGATCAACTTGGAACAGCAAATAACGGCTGGTCATACCAGTTCATGCTGGTTTTTGGGGCACAGATGCTTAAACTGGATTTTCCAGCAGGGGCCTGCTTTTGTCTACAAAGTCTTGGTTTAGCTATGTGGACTTCAGACAAAATACCTTTTTAGCCCAAATAAGATTTGAAATGTTAACATATTTCAATTAACAATGTTTTTTATCTTTTCTTTTGCAAAAGCATGTTCTGGGTGGCTGCGAGGACATTGCTATGCAATTGCTAAAGTGTTCTTGTTGGTTGACAGCATGTTTCTGTTTGGTTGGTAGGGTGTTCTAGGTTGTTTTGAGGGTGTTGCTAGAGTGTTCTGGCTGGTTGCCACTTGCCAGTGCATTGCTATGAGATTAATTACACATTTTGAGTGGGTGGTGGTTAGCGTATTGCTATTTGGTTGCTACTGTATTCTGTGTGGTTTCTTGGACCTTGCTAGATGGATGCTAATGTATTTCTTAGTGGTACCTTGGCTAGTTTCTAGGGTGTTGCTAGGCCGTTCTGGGTGGTTTTCAGTGCATTCTTATGCAATTAAAAACATATTCTGGTGGTTGTTAGCGCATTGCTATTTGGTTGCTACTGCATTTTGTGTGGTTTTTTGAAGCTGGCTAGGTGATTGCATTCTCTGTTGTTTTTTTAGTGGTTGATGGTGTTCCAGGTGGTTTCTAGGGTTTTACTAAGGTGTTTTGTGTGGTTATCAGGTCATTGCTAATGTATGTTATTGATTAGTTGTTCTGAGTAGTTGTTAGCACAGCGCTAATTTCATTCTTGTGGTTGCTTACCTCCCAAGTCCTTAAATGTATATCGATGTCTGTGTCCGAAATCACTCACTCATTCACTACTCCTACATTACTCCACTAATATAGTCCACTTAAAGAAATAAATTAATTCAGTGTGATGCTCATGGGTAATCTAAGCTAGCCATTAAGTCTACATCAGTTATACACTCGTTATTGCTCTGCATTATAGGATTGAACAATGTCCACTTTATGGTCACCTTTCTTGTAAAAAGTGTAAGTCTGTTTATTAGCATGCTATGAGACTGCTTTCATCTGGTTTGAGCCCCACTGGTTTGTACTACCTGGGTCACTTTTCTAAAGTTAGTTTTAAATGAATGTTGTTGGAGATAATTTAACACTGTTTATTTTGTGGTGATTTTTTTAACCTCAGACTGGGACTCTACACAAATATTATATATACATACACAGGAATGGTTGGAACATAGGTCTGTAGAGGAAACACATTAACGCTTAGCTGACTCAACCAGAGTCACCCATTTTTGTTGGCTTGGAAACGGTGGATGAGAGATCGTGAAAGAGTCCAAATGTGGTTAACATATCATACAGCAGGGAACAACTTCCCCCGGGCTTACATCAACAGATTTCTGCTGGATCAGTTCAAATCGGCATTGAAGCCAGGTACACTTTCAAAACAGTTGATTTTTGGGAATTTTGTTATAAGATTGCTAATACCTTCCAGACCCTATCTGGTTTCATACTGTATTTTAGCATTTCAAGTTTTTATTCCATTAGTTTGTACCTAAATGAAACTTTGCAAACCACTTTCATAACACATAATAGATTCACTTTCATGAAAAGATAAAGAGCAGCATGAACTTTCTGTTAAATATGTCCTTTTGTTTTCCACGGAAGATAAAGTCATACAGGTTTGGAACAACATAAGGGTCAGTAAACAATGACAGAATTAAAAAATTTTTTTTGTATGTACTGTACCTTTAAGAGGTTAGAATG
Source organism: Sinocyclocheilus anshuiensis (assembly GCF_001515605.1). Classification (NCBI taxonomy): domain Eukaryota; kingdom Metazoa; phylum Chordata; class Actinopteri; order Cypriniformes; family Cyprinidae; genus Sinocyclocheilus; species Sinocyclocheilus anshuiensis. The sequence goes on along the minus strand of NW_015552765.1, from coordinate 140,198 downwards.
TGAAATCACACCTCGTCTACTTCTTACAGACAGACATTGGGCAGTCTTTGCATGATAGACCAAGAAAGGATTCTTAAATATTTAAGTGAATGATGCCTGCAAAAGCTTCCCAGCTGTACCAACAAGCGATTTCCTGTCTCCAGACTCATCAAAGGCCTAATAGAGACACAGGACAGTGGGAACACACTGGCATTAAATCACACGCTACTATAACCGACATGGTGTAGTCTTTGCAAGGTATCCTTCTGGCCAACGTCTCAATCAAAAGCAAACTCAAATGTGACACGGGCGAGCTCATGGTTGAGATGGAAAGATTGAGTTCTCTTTGCTTTCACGAGCGCAGCCATCTGCTATTCACTCTCTGATTTCATCAATGGAAAATTGAGACAGACCTGGCTAAAAGGTGAATTGCCGCTCTTTGCACGTGTCAAGTGTAGCCCGGGGTTTATGACCGGTCTTGAGGGTCAATCTGGGGCTAAAGCTCCCATAATAAGTCAACCATATGAAAATTCACCCCTTGTCCATCAGGATATGGAATTTATATTCCTGCAAAAAATGTCATAAAATTGTTGTCATAATTAACTCAGTCATTTTTGTCAGTATGGCGTTAAGTAAATTTAATAAATAAATACAATTGCATAATATATAAAATTAGTGTAATTTATATATATATATAATTTGAATATTCACTGTTCTTATGTGATATTTCTGTATGTAATGCAGATTTTGAAGGATCATGGGTCACACTTTATTTTAAGGTCCAATTCTTGCTATTAATTAATTATTAACTATGTCTTTTGCCTCAATAAACTCCTAATTACTGCTTAGTAGGGTAAATGTTAAGTTTAGGTATTGGGTAGGATTAGGGATGGAGAATATGGTCATGCAGAATATGTGCTTTATAAGTATAAATAGCCAATACGGTAGTAATATGCATGCTAATAAGCAACTAGTTAATAGTGAGAATTGGTCCCTATACTAAAGTGTTACCGGATCATGTGACTGAAGTAATGGCTGCAGAAAAATCTCTTACAGACCCTGTACAGAATGGTAATTATGTATATTTCTTTTTTACTATCCAAGTTAAAAATTCATCTAAGAGTGGTGTTTCTGTTTTATATCGGTGTATTGCTAGATCAAAGCTGCATGCAGGTAGTAAATATATCACTGCTGTGTGATGTGACTTATCTGTTGTGTTCTTACCCCAGGTTTCATTGTTTAAATCTGTGCTTAACCTCATAAAAAGTGATTAGAATATTTCTCTGATATCTTTCCTGAAATACTGCAACCAAGGCTCCACCGCAGCTGTAGTTCTTGGTTGGTTCGTCACAGTCATTTATATCAAATACAAGTTCAAGCTTAGTTTTTTGTCATTCCAGCCATACAGTACAAGTATGGTGCGAAATAAAGTGTTGTTTCGGCAGTAGCAACAAGACAAAGTGTGTTCCGGCAGCAAAAACCAGGCTTTTTTGCATGTCCAAAATTTGTTTTGTTTTGTTTTTAGTCCAGTTTAAATGTTGCAAAGAACTATGAGAAACATAGGATTTGCTCTCGATTTTTGCCTTGTTCATTACTTGGACTGGTGGGTTACACATTATCCTTGTACTGAACCTGAGAAATATCTGACCAAACAAGTACGCTCTTGAAACATGGCCATTATTGGACTCAGTGAGCTGAAGGACCTTGTGTTTGCTTTTTATTCATGTAATTTTAGCTCACTTGTCAGTTGAACCTGGAACATATTTAGTTCAATGACAAAGAGAAATAAATGGAGGAATCGTGTGATTGCGAACAACCACATTCTTTCATATCTTTAACGGTCTGTTTTGGTCTGCAGTAGTACTTCATTTATCAGGCCGAGCTAGTTCAGGGTGCTGTTAGCATGCTAGGACCTCATGAAAGCCTATTATTATGATGATAAATGCATTGAGCTGGAAGCCACATATGTTGGTGTAAGAGATTAGCTTCTGTTTTCATAGTATTAGCGGTGAGTCCTCAGACAAGGTCAGCACAGGAGATTGTAGGCCCCCAGAAAGCCAGTTGTCGTCCTGTCCAGTGGATACCACCAGTCTCATTTAAAATCCATTGCGCCATTAAAACTAACTCCTTTATTATGAAGGCGACTAGCTCAGGGTCGGCCCTTGATTAATCAGCCATGGACTGTGATTTACTTCCAGCCCAAATAAACATGTTCCTTTGTTTTGGTTAGCAGGACAGATAGGCAGGCGCTTGTATTAGAACAACCCCAACTTTGATCTCACACACACTGATCCTTTAATTGTAGTCATTGCACTCAAGGATTTCAAATTCACATGTTAGTTATCCAAAACTCACTGGAACGCTCTTAGTGCTTTTCCCATTGCAGCCACTAGAGGTCAGTGTGGAGCCAGAAGGCACCCGTGTAAACTTTTGATAATTCAGCCGAGGTTTAGCTTGGTAGCATTGCCCTGTTAGCACCAGGTAGCAAAATGTATTCTGAGTAAGTACATTTTTGGGAAGTAACATATCTCTGTTATTGCGTTATATTACTGTAGACATTTTACCATTGTTTTGGATGTGCATATTTTCCCTCTCTTCCATTTTACCAGTGTGCCATTTGTTTCTAGAGACCTCTTAAAATGTGAAATAGACCTATTTTTCCCTGTCTACTGCCTAAAGTTCAGTGTAGTGATGGGTTTTGGACTATGGCTGAATTAATAACACATATATAGAAATAGCTATGCTATGTTAGTTATCCAACACTAGCTATGCTGTTTCTGCCATATCAGTGGGATTTAATGCCTAAAATAAGGTCTGTGGTCTCAAAAACAGTTCACGTTTTATTCTATGACATAACATACGTCAGTAATACCCCATTCATGATTTATTTTTAAAGATTTTACTTGTCTTGAAAAAGGCAGTTGCTAACAAGTGACTAAATGGGACTACAGAGGTTGACATTTGTTGCTACAGAAGACATTTAAATGTCTAAACTCAAACTTTCTAATTTGTAGATTTTAAGTAAAGATTCTAAAGAGTTGTGGGAAGATGACATTTAACTACATGTTGTAGTTTAAAAAAAAATAAAGTGAAAAAATCTTTTTGGCTTTTTGTTTAGGCAACCAGGGTGATTCTGGTTTGGCCTACAAAAAAGCATTCATTGTGTATTTTATATCATCCAGCTTAAATCTTTTGAATCTGTCCACTAAAAAGATCTGTTCAGATTCATTCAGAGATTTCTGCAGATTACATTGTTATACCAGTAGGGGGCGACAACATTGACTGTTTTTGTGTGTTATGAGTGAGTCACTGAATCATTCTCATCTGGTTTGAACAAAATTGATTGAACCAAGTCTAAAAGTTGTACAAGTCTACTAAGAAATCTCCAGAAAGAGGGTTTAAGTATCATAAGCATCACAACAAAGCAGATTTATAATTTCCCCCTCCATTTTTGAGCTTGCTTGTTCACTTTTCTTGACAGCATATCCTTGATTTGTTCACTTAAAAGATTTGTTCAAATCAGCGCCATCAATAAAGATGTAAAATGTGCATTCACCCTGTTGATCTGCAATGCCCTAGCAGAGGCAGTCACTTTATCACAGTCATACCACTGCAAAAGCCTGCCAGTCTCTCCATGTAATGTTTGTTGGTTTGGTTTGGAGACAATCTATGGTCATACCCCGAAGCCAAGAAAAATCTCATAAAAGTGTATTAGAGGGACGGAGGGGCTTAACTTCAGAATGTGGCGGCAGTCGCGTGAAGTCTGGCCTGGCGGCGTGAAGCATGCATAGCTGGTTCTATGAGTAAGTGAAGTGTGAAACTAGCCACGCAGATGGTCCTGCCAGCCCTGATACAATCCCAAAAATGAAAGCCCTGGTTTTAAGAGGCTGTCTGACAGCGTTATTAGATGGTCTTCTAAAGTCTCCCCCAAACTCTAAGCAATATTCCACTGGAATGGACTTCTGATCATTTTAGTCTAGCCAAACACTTCTGGTGTTGCATTGAGAAAACATTAAAGGAGTAGTTCACCCAAAAAATGACTTTATTTCGTACTTAATCTCTGAATTTGCTCAAAAACTGTATAATGAAAGTGGTCCATACAACTTTAGCACTACATTCTAAGACTTCTGAAGTCATATAATAGATTTGAGTGAGAAACAGAGTGAAATTTAAGTCATGATTCACTGATTCCCCTCCAGCTGTGACTGGATCAATGAGGAAGTGAGTTGAACCATGCAATCTTAGAGTGAATTAAAATTTTCATAATTTGCGCACTCTTAAGTTGTTCCAGACCTGTATGAGTTTCTTTCTTCTGTTGAACACAAAAGAGGATATTTAGAAAAATGTTGGTAACCAAACAGTTGCTGGTAGCCATTGACTTCAATAATATTTCCATACTATGGAAGACAATGACTTCCGGCAGCTGTTTGGTTTCCTCACATAAAAGTATTGTTTGACTTCATTAGACTTAAATATATGGTGCACAAGTCACTTGGACTACTTTATGGTGCTTTTTTGTTTTTTTTGGAGCCAGTCCCCATCCACTTTCATTACAGTGAACTGTTGAAATTCTTCAAAAAATCTTGGTAACACTTTCTATGAAGCCTGTATTTATAATACATTGTAAGGGTATTCTTAAGGCATTAAAATGAATGCATAATGCATTGTAAAAAAAAAACATATACTATGTTGTATCATCTCATAAATAATCATAACAATTATAATACATACGCATTTGTGGTTATTACTTTTAAGAGTATGATTATTTATAACCAGTGTTGGGGAGTAACTAGTTACATGTAACGGCGTTACGTAATTTAATTACAAAATAAATGTAACTGTAATCAGTTACAGTTACTAAGAAAAAATGTGTAATTAAATTACAGTTACATATGAAAATGTTAAAGATTACAAAGGGGATTACATTTGAATATTTACACACATCCACATACAGATTTAATTGATTTCTTTCCCAAATTGCACTGACTACTCTGAGACATACGGCCCTATAATTTCCGCGATGCGGAAAACATGCACAGACTGGTTCGTAGAATCCAGTCATAAAAATGGAATTCCTAATATAGCCTAACGCGGAAGGAATATGCCACATTTTGGACGAATAAATCAAAAGTATGTCAGTGCACTTGAATCAAAAGTGTATATATATATATATATATATATATATATATATATATAAGCAGGGCTCTACAGTGCGACCATTTCAGAAAATTTCTGAAAACTACTGCGTGCGACTATGAAATTTTTTTTTAGGAGCACCAGTGCGACTGACCCGATCATCATCATACTTGTGATTGCGCTCAGGGGAGCATCAAAGGTTTCTACGTGTTTTTGCAGCATTGAGTAATGTATCACAGACATATCTCACGAATCCTTTCATAAGCAAAGTGTAGACAGGGTGTAAATAAGAGATTCATTG
>NW_015552765.1:131286-134748 GCF_001515605.1 Sinocyclocheilus anshuiensis | reverse complement strand
TACTGATTTAATACAACAGTTCAATAAACAAGAAGTTAATATGAAGTGACTTACATTGTCTGACTATAACACTATTGTCTGATTTTGCTCTATTTCGTCGTCGAAAATAGTTTAAAACAAAGTAACAGCTGAGACGCTGCGCATCTCTATTCAAACACAGTGGTGTTTCGTTTATGAATGAACTGCGTTTTTAAACGAATCTAGTGAGTCAGTGATTCATGATTACCCGTTCATAAAGACAGTCACTTGCTTCGTTCCTGAATCAGCCGTTCAAACGAATCAATTGAATTCATGATTCAGTGATAAAATCAGTGACTTGCCAACTTGCTGGCAGTTTTAATTTCATTTTTAAAGTATCTTTTCAGTTATTTAAAACATTTAATATTTCTATACTCAACATTTTATATTTAAAACATTAATCTCAACATGAATTTATGGATTTAATTGCACTCATGCCACCTCTGAGCCTCGTTCATGTCTGAAAATACATCTACAAGCCACTTTTGTGTTCTTCAGTGCCACCTCTGTACAAATTAATTTTGTCAATACTGATTTCATTTGATTGGTAACTTATTCTTCTTATTCTACTTGTTCTTATTCTGTCGTTTTAATTAGAATTTTTAAAAAGCTTATAATACATATTTTAATTTGACATAAAAGATGACATATTTTTAATAAAGTAAAAAAAATGCCATTACAAAAGTAAAAACAAATTTCCACTGTAAATCACTTTAAGGAGTCAAATATCACCTCGTAATGGGAAGGCAAATTTTTTATCAAATTTTGGATTATTGATTAGAAGGTGCTCCTAAATTTTTGACAGTGGGTACCATCAAAATAACCATACTGATATTACAAAAAATTGTTCAAAGCAAATGTGTACACATTCATCTGATCTGATATCTGATCTTATGGCTGTTTGAGAAAAAAATATGATTATTGTTATTAGTATTATTATTATTATTATTATTATTATTATTATTTATAAGTGGTCTTTGTCTGCTTTAAGTAAAGTGAAGTTACTTTCAGCAGACAAAGATCACTTATAAATAAGACCACATTATAAAGCCTTTTGGATGTTTTCATGAAGACTTTGAATTTGTAATTTTACAGTAAAAACAAGTTATTTTGCAGATCTTAAACAATGGCAAGATATGAATATTATAATACATTATAAGTATGGGAAATATAATTCATTGTAACTTAAGTGGATGCAACGTGTTCATTGTGTGTTATTAATCATATAACCACAAATAGGTACATATTATAATACATTAAAACTGTTCTTCTGATTATTTATGAGATGATACAACATATTATAAGGTTTATTATAAGATCATATTATAAGATCATTATAATGCCTTAAGAATACCCTTATAATGTATTATAAATACGGGCTTCATAGAAAGTGTTACCAAAATCTTTGTTTGTGTTCCACTGAGGGAAAAACAGTAATACAGGTTTGGAACAACTTGCGGGTGATCATAATAACAGAAAGTTTATGGCTTAACTTATCTCTTTAAATCCAGGCTAGTCCACCGACTAAAACATTCTTCTGCTTGCTGCACATGCGTGAGTTTTATTTTTGCTTTAAATCAAAATAGGCGTTTATAGTGGAGATTGTAAGCCTGCAGGACATTTATTACTCCAGTATTTATATGACAGGAAGCAAGCCTACTGATATGTCAACAAAAAGATCTGCTTTTTCAAGATAAACTCTGTTTTTATGCTGACGGAGTTACGAAGCTTGCATTGCGGCTAACACATTTATTATGACATATTCCTTAGAGAACATGTGAGATAATGTTTATATGTTCCTCACCAGATCAGATCATATATTTCCTTTATAATATTTATTAAATGTGCTATATTTGCAAAAAAATGTGGTAAAACAGTTTAAGTGATATAATTATTCACTTAAAGGAACAGTACACCCATAATTACACTTTTTGTCATCATTTACTCACCTTTGTATAATTTTTTTTTCTTTCGGGTTGACCCTCAGCTATCATATGGCTTCAGAAGACTTATATGGATCACTTTTATTGTGCTTTTTTTTTTGTTGGAAAAGAGCAGCACACACATTCCCTCAAACGTCGCATTGCGGGTTTTACTAAAGAAACGAAAATAATGCAGAATTGGAACAACCTGAGGGTGAGTAAATGATGACAACACTGCCTTTTTGAGTGAATTATCCATTTAAATTCTAAATAAATCATGTTCATCTATGCTTGTGAATCGGCTTGCATATAAAGCCTAAAAGCGAGGCAGCAGGAAAGGCCTGAAGTCATTTGTTTTACTACTCCTTGAGGAATGCTTTCAGGAAGAAAGTGGTTTCAGGAGGAAGGGGGAAACAGGAGTGTTGAACGAAGTCTCGAATGCACACTGACAACAGTTTGTAGGGAAGGCAGTAGAATAAAGCACATGAGACTAAACATTTGGACAGCGTCTAAGTACACACTCTGTTCAGTGAAGGAAGAGGGTGACGGGATGTCACTGGTCCAGCTGAGGAACTTGGAGACCCTGCATTCTTCAGATCCTCTGCCTGAAAATTCATGAGGTACGTTTTGTTGTGTTATGGATTATTTGCTATTATCAGCTATTCCGGAAAAATGTATTGTAACATACCAGACACTAAAACCCGCTATCAGACTAAACATTCGAACACTTGGCCTTTTAGAGGTACACAAAGCAGTTTGTATTAAACATTGTTCCTCAATGGCTATTGGATCATGAACACTCAATAAGCATCATCTGCAAACCCTGCAGTCTTAGTCATCCTAATATCAGATGTAAACTAAGAACTTGATTACAATAGTTGTGGTTGTGTCCTTTTGGATGATGTTGCACTGGGGGTTGCACTTGAGGTGAGCTCCCATGATGCACTGGGTTTTGGATGTCTAAAGAGCCAGTAGTTCTACTTTTTACATTTAACTATTTCAACTAGAACCACTAGCTTATTAGGTAATTAAGGTGCACTTAGTAAGTTTTAGCTTATGTTTAGCTGGCTTTTGTTCATACCAGTAGGACCCATGTTTTGGACATTATACTGACACCTACAGAGGTGTAAAGAGTACCTAAAAACCACACTTGAGTAAAAGTACAGATACCTTACAGTGAAAATTACTCCACTACACGTTACAAGTCACCAATTCCTAAACAACTTGAGTAAAAGCCTTAAAGCATCTGAGTTTAACAGTACTTAAGTATTTTACTTATACTAAATATAGACTAAAAAATGCACTAGTCAAAGAGACATGCCAGTGAAAAACTGTAACGTTGTGGAGAAGCTGGAGAAAACAGGCAAAGAGACGAGGATCTATGTGCTGGTATTTAATGGAAAAACTAGAATAAACAATAAGCCAAAAACCAAAGGGAACAAAGAACAGAATGACTGGCAAACAGACAACCATTACATTCAACAACTCACAAGTAACTAAAGAAAAACTAGGGCTATATATA
>NW_015552765.1:83631-131157 GCF_001515605.1 Sinocyclocheilus anshuiensis | reverse complement strand
ACAACTACAAAGTATCCAAAAAGATACTCAAGTACAGTAACTAATTACATTTACTCCAATACTTTACACCTCTGGACACCTATTGGCCTGGATGTATGAAGTTTGGTAATATATTAACATTATATATAAAAATAATATAATATAATATAATACAGTCATCAACTGCTGTCCACTACAATATAATACAATATAATGAATATTTGAATATTTGATGACGGGCCATTGAATTATTAGAAAATAATGCACACCAGAGGTGATGATGTGAAGTGGCCACCTCAGGTGTGCATTATTTTCTAATAAATCAATGGACCTGAGTCAATTATTACGTTTATACTATGGTAACCACACCTAAAGATTTGGAACCCTGATTTTGGTGGCCCTGAATAGTAATCTGACCAAGTAATCTCTAGGACAAACTCTATAGCGCCACCACCAGTTAAAAAATTAACTTTTCTCTCGATCGAACCCTTGGTCTTGGAATTTTAGTGGTTGCCATTTTAAAATGTACTGTATTTCATATTGTATTTGTATTTTTTCACTACTCCCCCTTCCCCCTTGACTCACTAGACCAAAGCCACACAAAATTGAAGACAAAATTTAGTTTTGAAACTTTGTTAAAAAGTTATGAGGTGAAGTTGACAATGTTGACCCAAAACTGGATGAGAAGGCTGTATCTTGACAATACTTTGATCTATTGAAACAAAAGTATGTATACTTCATTAACACCATAATCTGAGGGTGCCTGCCAAATTTGGGAAAAGTGCCACCTACTCGGCCAATTGCATGACAATATATGATAACATGTCTAATAACTAATATGATGTTCATTTTGTGGTTGAACATCTTTTTAATGATGTTTCTTCGAAGTGATCTCCATTTCTTTGTGTACACTTAAAAAATAAAGATTCTTTATTGGCATTGATAGTTCCGTGAAGAGCCTTTAACATCCATAGAATATTTTCATTCCACAAAAGTTTCAGTGGAAAAAGGTTCTTCAGATGTTTAAAATGTTCTTCACATCAAGAATAAAATGGTTATTGTAAGAACTGTTCTCTGAAAGGTTCTTTAGGGAACCCAAAATGCTTCGTCTATGGCATCGATGCAAAAACCCTTTTGGAACCTTTAAAACATTTAATGAACAAAAAATGGCTGACTGCTCCTTTAAGAAAAACTCATTTGGCAAAATTGTCGTTTAAACAATGCTAATCTTTTAACTTTTATAAACAGAGTGGCAAATCCAAATAAATGTCTGTGTGAAAATAACATGGAATCAGTTTGTCACACTGACAGTTAAACACTAACATCGTCACGTGAATGAATCCATATTCACCCTCTGAAGCTGAGAATTTGTGAAGAGAAAACGGATGATGTTAGCTTCTGCCTAGGAAGCTCTACGGCACCCTAGGGACTCGTCTTCCATCATCGGGAGCCTTCCCCATCCCAGACGAGCTTTGATTATCGTAAATCTCCCAGCCTGCAGCGAAGCGCTCCTGCCAGGGTTGACAGATAGCAGGGAGCCGCACGTTGTGTACACTGGCATGCGGCTGTATGAGTATTTGTCCAATATGTGTTTGGAATATTTGTGGAGCTGTCTGAGACACTCATGGCCTCAGTATTCAAAAATAAACCATCGTCAGAAAGCATTTTAGCGAGCTGATAGGGGCGAGGGAATATTTGCATCTGTGACAGACTACGACATGTCTGGAAAGCCCACCAAAGACCATCCCGAGTACTTTCAAGTCTGCTGACTGATGTGGCTGGAGGTTTGATTTGTCCGAATTGTGACCCTCTATGTTCCAGCTGTCCAAAATTTGAGACTTAACCACCCAAAGCCATTCGGCTTCTAGTGGAAACTTGCTGTAATTCCTCGTTTGATATGTTTGGCTGATTAAAATAAAATAATAAAAATAAAACTGTGTTTACATTGTTCACAGCTTGATTGAAAGAGCGACCATTAATCATTTCGGAATAATCAGAACGTTACTTCGTTCCACAAAGTCTCAAAGGGAACTCAAAATAAAAAGTGTTTGACATTGTCTGTGAGCGTCTGCTTTCGCTTACAGTGTGTGTGATCTCATACTCGAGGTTGTCTGAGAGAAACACACACTGTCCCGTTCACACTGCCAGGATAAACGTGTTGCATTGAAAAAACGTAGAGGAAAAAAATCTAATTCATCACATGCTTCGGATACTGTCTGATTCTAAAGCATTTCCTCCTGGAGACCACAGAAGACGTTCTCTTAAAATCACATTGTTGGAGTATGACATCTTGTGAGACTGTTATGCCATTGTTTTTTGAAATGTAAACTGTTATTTACAATTTTTGTATGTACAGAAAATTGTGTGTGTGTTCGCATTACAAATTGTTACATTACAAAATACATAATAAAGAAAAGAATATAAACATATATTGTAAATTTAGACATTATGCATATACATTATACAAAACTGATCAACAGAGGGTACGCTTGTTAACACATATCAACTATTGTTAAACTTTCTTGGCAAAGCAGAGGATAACAAATTTACTAGCACTTTACACTAAACTTCCCTGCTTAAAAGGCATTTTCCCAGCCTTGATCTCATCAGCATAACAGTGTCATTCAAATGCATAGGTGCTAATCCAATCAGACTGACAGTCCTAATCCAATCAGTATAACTGCTCAAAGACTGGGGCAGAGGCACCAAGAGCCATCACTTGTGTTATCTTTGACTAATATTTAAATTTGTTTGATGATCTGAAACATTAAAGTGTGACAAACATGCAAAAAAATAAGAAATCAGGAAGGGGGCCAACACTTTTTCACACCACTGTATATATGTGTGTGTGTGTGATGCTGCTTGGGTATTCTGGGTAGTTCTTAGGTAGTTGCTGATTGGCTCGAATTATGAGAGCTCCCCCAACTCTATATGACATTATACTGTCTAGAAATGACTTGGGTTAGTGTATGTCTATGGGATTTTTAGCCTGTGTTTATACGCGAAAATCCCGAATTTGATTGCTTAGAAATCTACCAGTGCCTCTCCTCAACAGCCCACAGCTTCTGAGGCATCTTTTATGTTTTGGACGCAAACAGTCCCAGAAAAGTGTGTGTGAGTTCATGTCTTGCTTCAGCGATCACTTTTCACCAGCCATCTCTCTGTTTCTCTCCTACATAAACACACACTTTCTCGGCCATGAAATGAGCATTAGTGTTTTAATTTCCATATTTTGTGTAAACGCACATCATCAAACTGAAACCAAGACCAGTCGTATTTGGGCAGTGATACCGAACCGACAGCGCTCGAAGTTTTGGGCCGGAGTTCAGAACTCAGCACTACATGGCAATATGACAGGACTTTGGTTCGGTATCAAAGGAACATCTGTTAAGACCATTAAACACTTGCATTTACTGAAAAGGCTACTTAACAGAGGTTTACAAACTGACGTGTATAAAAACACACAACCCAGTCCGGAGTCAGTATCTGTCCAATGCAAACAGAGCTTGTTTACGTAATCGATACAAGCGGAATAATTTCACACAGTTTTTATTAGTCAGCTGTGACAGCATGCGGTTGGTGGGGTTTTTTTTGCAGAGGAAATGTTAGGCCTGTGTTTATGTTTGAAATTGTCTGCAAATGTCGTGAGAATAAAGATCCTGCCCGTGGTTCGTTAACACGCCGAACCTGAATACTCAAAAGAAATAAATGTTTCGCGTCTCAGCAATATTCAGATGAAGTAATAAAATACTTATCAATCTCTGTGAAGTCGTTGCCAGTTGAAATTCACAATCAATTAGAACATAACCTCATGTTAAAAGTCCTAGCCTTCACTAAACTGCTTTAAACAGCCAGTTCCTGTGATTATGAGCGAATGAGTTGAGTCAAGGCCAATGGGAATGTAATGGAGCGCTTATATTCCAGAAATTTCAGTGTTTTGGGTGATTGCTAAGGTGTTGGTAGATGGTCAAAATAACCCGTTCTCAAATCTCTATGATACTTTTCTCTAATAAACATCTCTTTTTTTTATTCTCCCACTACGTTCTTCATCCAGATGCAGTTTGTTTTAATTTCCACCCACGATAAATTCTTTTCGCAAAGGAGACGTGTTAAAAAGCATGCATCGCAGAGGTTTACAGGTCCGTGGCGTCATAGATATTTTGACCTTTGAGATTATAGGTTTGGTTCATTTGGTCTGTTGAAAGTTTCCAGATGGGCCTGATGTTTTAGGTGTGCTTACAGGGTCATTTGCAAGCTAAAGTCTGATTAAAGAGCTGCGGCTGTAACTCATGTTCAGCACTGGAAAACGCCATCCCAGCTAATGGCTTATTGATGAGGTAAGGCTTAAGTTACTTAAAGGTGAAGTTTTCAATTTCTGTGCCTCTAGCACCAGCAATTTTTATTTTATTTTATTATTTTATTTTATAACAGAATAGACTGAATAGAACATTTAAGGACTAATAATATAATATAATATAATATAATATAATATAATTAATATACGATTCCAAATTTTGGGGTTTGTATATACCCAAAATGTTTAAATAATATAATATAATATAATATAATATAATAATATATAACATAATATAATATAATATAATATAACAGTATAATATAATATATTATAATAGTTGAAAAATATTGTGCTGTTTAATATTTTTGTGCAAACTGTGATACTTTCTTTAGGATTCTTTGATAAATAGAAAGTAAAAAAAAAAAAAAATTCAAAATCAAATGTAATATAAGAAAAAGAAAGAAAACAACAACAACAACAACTATGCTTATGCTTTTCAGGACATCCCTTGTCTTCTTATTATTGCAAATTTAAATCTTTTCCGTGAGGATTTTGGCTGAAGCACTTGTAGTTCAGAACCTGTTATATTCAGAAATGTTGTGACAGTGTTTGTTCATTACCATAGACACATGCTTGGGAGAAAACAACAGAACTGGACAGTGGAGATGATAATTCTTCCCACTTTAAAAGAAACTGTCTGTACGAACCTGTTGGTCAAAATGATTTTAGGACATTTGGCCAGACAGCCACAAAAATGACCAGACCGTGACTCAGAAACTGTTGACCTCATGGGGTTCTGGAGCAAACATCTCCAAATATTCATTTGATTTAAACGAACAAGAGGCTTCAGTCAAAATAACCCCACGCCGCCGCAGCTTCCAGACCACAGCGAAATAAGATACTAGCTACATGTGCTAGCCAAACAAATAAGAGGCATTTAATAGAGAAGTCCTGACAGATACCATGGTAGTCTGGTATAAATACTGTAATTATCACAAGAAGCCAGTGTTCCCATGATATTTGGCATGATTTATTTCCTAAGCACACAAATCAGAGGAACTAATGTATTGTGTGTTGTTAAGACAGTTCTCTAAAGTATAAATGTAACCTTCAGGCTTGTGCATCATTCCCAGCTTGTGAGTATCTTACGCTTATAATTTATATAAATTAGGTGTCAGCGGTTAGCAGATCAATGAATGAGAGGGCAGCGTTATCAGAGTTACCCATATACCACACCATGTTACAGCACAGTAGGGAAACAGGTTTTTTATATTTAAAGAATTTGCCACTGACGATTCAAACGCGAGTTTTGAGCAGTGTAGAGTAGGCTTGTTTGTCATTTCTCTGATTTCTCCGATTTCTCATTACACCAAATGCACCAAATAATGTTCTTTTTAGCAACATCATATGACCCCTTTAATTATGAATGAATGTATGAATAATATCAAATCAGTATAACTGGATTTTCTCAATACTTCATGGGTCTATAACTACAGGCCTGCGGGCCTAGATAGTTCCATATGTCCCCATGTTTTATTATACTGTATTTTATTTCATTTATTTATTTGTAGATTTTTGTTCTGTTGTGTTTTGTTTTCTTCGGTTTTTTTTTTTGTTATTTGTTTAATATAGTGTTTTTCTGCAATGTAAAATGTTTATTGTCAAATTAACAGTAACTAACTGGCAACAATTATCCAGTAGTTGCTGTATTTCGTACCACAGTAAAAGTGTTGTAAATCTAAGTACAGTAGCTTTAAATGTACCGTAAAATAAAGAACAGCAGTATACTGTTATTTACTATTTTTTATTTTATTTATTTTAATTTTGTTATATATTCAATAACACAAGTTATTGTTTCACACCAACATTTTATTCAATATTCATCTTTTACATTTAATAGCTGAAGTTAAATAAAATATACAGTATTACCGGCATATTAACCACATTTCATCAATGAACAAAATTATAGCCTACTAGTAAAATCACAGTAACACATTGTGCCAGTGGAAAAATCAATCGTGGAAATATAAAAAATAAAAGTTTGAAGAGTAAAAATACTTAATTAGTGACAGTATACAACAATAATCAGTGAATACATATAATCTTAAAACGTTTAAAAAGGTCTTCTTTATCGTGATGGCTCTGCTCTGCCAGCGCCGCTGTGGGAGGGAAATGCTAGTTAGCACGGCTTAACTAGGAAATGGTCACCCGATCCGATGTTCTTACAGACATTATTAACTCAAATGTATTTATACATTGCAAATAGCATTGGTATAAAACAACTAAAGCGATTACAAATGTTTTAAAGTTGGCCTATCAATTTAACGTACACTGTAAATAATTTCTAAGTTGTTTTCACAGTTTATGACTGTATTCTCAACAGTTTCTTACTCTATACGCTTTGTACAGTATGTTACTGTAGATTTTCAGTGCATTCTGGGAAAATATTAGCCTACTGTAAATCTAAATACAATAGCACTAAATGGCCGTGAAAAAAAAAAAAGCCTTCTCGCGCTCTGTGACAGACTCATCGTGAAGATGAAAGCCCACTAGAGTATGGTAGGTCAACTTTAATTTTTGACTTTTTAATCGCTTTATACATTTTATTCCGATGTTATTTGCAAGATATAAAGCTGCGTTTAAGTTTCCGTAAGAATATCTAAGGAGCGCTCAGTTTCCGAGTCAAGCTGTGCTAACTAGCCTTTTCCTCCCGCAGCATTGCTGTCAGACCGGCGGGGAGACTCGTCGTGAAGATGAAAGTTCTAAGAGTACGTTAAACTGGTAGGTATACATTATGTATACACTTTTATCATCGTCTTGTATGTATTATTTTAATGTTACATTCTCACTTTCCCAGTAAATCTGTGCTAACTAGTATTTTCATCCCTGTTTTTTTGTTTTTTTTTGTTCTGTTCTGTTTTTGACTTTGGGACAAGTTATGTGGACTACTTTAAAGCTAAAATTATGGTGCTTGATAAGTGCCAATCTAGATTCACTTTCATAGTACGAAAAATGCAGCATGAACATTCTGCTAAATATCTACTTTTCTGTTCCACAAAAGAAAGTAAGTACATGTTTGAAATGACACGAGGGTGAGTAAATGATTACAGAATTTCATTTTTGAGTGAACTATCCTTTAAAAAAAAAGAGCTTCTTCATGCCTGAGGGAGTTTCTGAGCAGATTAACAGATGTTGTTTTTACATTAATAGTTTAACCCTCATATCAAAAACCGAAGCTTTGATCAAGCACATCGAACTGACAGCCTGACCTCATGACTGCATCTTTTTCCTTGTATATCTCCCTTTCTTGTCTATTTCTCCTGTCACCTGACTTGAATGATGCTGCCCTCAACTCTCGTAACACCATCTGTGCTGACTTTCCGCCATTAAACTGCCACTCCATCTCAAATATAAAGGCCCAAAGGGGAGTACATTTCGGTAATAGACTCGTCACGACAGCCATACATTCACAGCGAGCCAGGCGAGTTGCAGCTTTGGTTGTATTTCTTCGGTTGGATGCGGCACAGCATCTTCCAACTAATTTTTCATTTCTTCTCACCTTCATCATATACGTCTGACATTTGCCTGCACTCCCGCTGCCCTTGTCTGCTTTTATCATTAACTTAACGACTTGAAGGGCCCGCAGGTGCTACAACGAAACCGCAAATGTTTCTTCTTGAGTGAAAATGTCTTCTGTTTCACAAACTCCCAATCCTTGATGAAATAAACTACCGGAATGTTAACATTTATTCTACGATGAGTCATGTTTTAGAACCAACCCGTACAACAGAAAACCTACAGAAAGCTATAACGTTTTGGTGGGTGAATGTGGAGGTAAACTGGTCCATTTTAATGATTCTGTGACCTCATAAAGATATCAGAACTGTCCTCTAGAGTCTCTGAAAATATGCTGAAAATATAAATGAAGACAAATATGCACTCTCATAAATAGGCTCTGTTCCAAAACCTAGTGAGCTGCCCACGTAAGGAGTATTTTAAGGCTTCATATGTGTTTTATGCTAACTTCTAAGGTACCGTTTTTGGCCACATTCGAAGGCAGCGTCACATATTGTTTGCAGTACAGACAAACCTAGCACTGTACTGAGCTCAGTGAAAAAATCCATCCAAGATGGTGGACAAAGCTAAATATTGATTATAAATATATTTATGTAATAACACACAATATTGATAAAAAAATTGTTAACTGTAATTGAAACTGGAATTGTGCTTATTATGAGTGTCATGTTGTTAGCTTAGCAAAATGCTAACGACAGCTTTTCCAAATTATCTGATTCTGAGACTATAGGTTACAAGTCGGTTTACGGGAGTAAAATTGCCATTTATTTTTTCCATAGAGAAAATGAACTTTATAAAACTTTTTAGTTAATTGTTAATTGTATATGCTTCTATTGAAGCCATCAGTTAATTATTTCAACTTATGTTTTAAATAATCATGTTTAACAGCGAAATCCCTGGTCAAAAACTACATTATCCAAATTCCACCAACCAGAGAGTTGCAGTGAGCAAATCGCGCCTAAAGGAGCGCTGAGCTCCGCCCACTCCCATGCAGCACCGCAAATGATGTAACCGACATAATTGGTCTCCCCATGCTCTCAAAACACTTAAATATTTGAAAATATTTCAAATATATTGTTTTTATATATACAATCAGCAACTTTAAAGGAATAGTTTTATATTTCTTCATCGTTTTTATTTCGATTACGTCATTCGCAATGGTTCATGGGATTGTAATCCTGTGCCTCATTGAACTTTTGTCTTTTGTCCAATTTTCAAATCAAAGATTGTGATTCACTGCTTAGGTGGTTGGCTTGGTTCACGGCTTATAATGCTTTAATGAAGATTTTTTAAAAATCCCTATGGGAAAAATGAATGGAAAAAAAATACTTCCTAAAGTAGGGCCGCTTAAAAAGTGGGTGGGCACTAATGTACTCTACATGAACACTTAGTGTGTTCCATTTGTACTCAGAAGTCGGAAATTCCAAGTTACTAGTAGGAACTTTTACTCGGACCGCCGACTAGAAAACTCTGAACAGCAACAACTTCCGAATCCAAAATGGCTGCTCAGCACATTAACATAAGTGAAACAGTTGTAATATATTGTTTATTAGCGCTTCTGTTTGTCTGTTTTTCACTAAACTCAGTGGTGCACACAGTACGATCCAACCTCTATCTCTGGACATGATTCTTTGGTTTTTATTGACTAGTATTGCTAACAATGGATGTGTCCATCTTGGTTTTCTGACTTGTCTCTACTGAAATGCATTCAACTTGGGTGTGACGTCAGTCCCAGCTTTGATGTCTGACTTCCGAGGTGAATGGGCGCAAACAAGCTTACATTTTTATTTAGTATGCTGCCTCAGAAGGCACCATATTTAGGTAGCTCACTAGGTTTTCGACCAGAACCATTCTGAACATCACATGTTTTCTCCATGTGGCCTCACGCTAAGAACGCTACAACTCACCTTTACAATGGCCCATTGAGAACCTTCTCTAAAAATCCATTATGTGTCACAGGTAGTTTTCCAAAGCTTTTCCTGTTTTGGATTACAAACAGAGCACTATGCATTGGATGACAGCAGAGGGGAACGGGTCAAAATTTGGTCCGACA
This sequence comes from Sinocyclocheilus anshuiensis, assembly GCF_001515605.1. Lineage (NCBI taxonomy): Eukaryota > Metazoa > Chordata > Actinopteri > Cypriniformes > Cyprinidae > Sinocyclocheilus > Sinocyclocheilus anshuiensis. Next base: position 121,252 of record NW_015552765.1, on the reverse strand, counting down.
AAAGCCATTCAAGCATGTCTGACAAGAAAATTGGTAAAGTTTGGTTCGGTAAGGTTTTAAACAAATATGTTTTAAAACTCTCCCTCTGTAAATAAGCATGCTTTTACACATCACATTGCAGGGGAATAAGACAGACAATTCCAATAGTAATGTTATGCACAACATTTGGCATGTGCTAATATCTGGAATTATACATGGCTATCACTTACAAAAAGTACTTTGGTGGGATCATGGTACAGTAATGAAATCAGGGGGTAATTGATACTGTATACCATGGTACCATATTATTACTATATTCATATACCATAATATTTAGAGTGGTACATGTCCAAAAAACCACAGAACTTTGTTGTAAGTGATATATGTATAATGCTGCAAAAAACGAAATTACTCCAGAAGCAGTTACGGAATCTTTGCATGACTAGGAAAGGGCTCTGCAAGCATATATATTTTGAAGCTTATTTTCTTTTGCAAATTACTGCACAAACATTCATTTTTCAGAGCCATACCTGTTTAACCGGTCAATCTGTCAATTAACTCCAAAATTTGAAGTAGCTCCAGCAAATGTGGAAATTTACGTCTTTGCAGAAAACTGGCACAGAAGCGACATTAAAGGGACAGTTCACCCAAAAATGAAATTCTATCATTATTTATTCACCCTCATGTCGTTCCAAACCTGTTTGAATTTCTTTCTTTTGCAGAACACAAATGAAGATATTTTGAGAAATGTTGTTTACTAAACAGTTTTGGTGACCATTAATTTCCATTGTATTGACAAGGAAAACACAGAGACATTTCTCAAAAGTCTCAGTATTTTTTTGTCCGTACAATAAAAGTCAGTGGGGTCCAATGTTGTTTTTGTCATTGTATGAACAAAAAAGTTGAAACATCTTTCTAAAATATCTTCTTTTGTGTCCTAAGTCGTGCAGGTTTGGAACGACATGAGGGTGAGCAAATGATAATAGAAATGTCATTTTCAGGTGAACTATCCCTTTAATATGTTGTGGGCGGGGCCTATCTCAAAGTATGCGAAAGGGGGCGGGGCCCCACAGTTTAGTGGTTCACCACTGATCGCAAGATAATAGTCTGTTTCCTTTGATTTAAATGCTGTTTTATTCTTTCCTGCAACCGGTCCTAACCTCATCCACCGCAGCGAGGGCGTTCCAGTGGCTAATGAATTAAACACAGTGATCTCGCAATGTTTTTAAACCCTTCATGTCTATCATCATGTGCACTGGCTCATGAGTTCAGCACAAATGGTCTGTGGTGACAACTTTTATTACTCTGACTGATTCAGAGGCCGGACATGTCGACGGAGAATAAACAAGAATGTTGTGAAAGCAGTTGGGCTCATTTTCACAAAAACCCGGCCTGTCGCCGACACGTTAATATTTGTTGTGGATGTCTGGAATGGAGCATTTATAGGATTTCAGAATGTGTGAACGCCTCTGTGATTTATTTGACCTGTAAATTATAGAGTCTCTGTGCCGTCAGGTCTAAACTCAGACAGGTCTTCAATCTTAGAAGAGATGCATTTGAAACAGCAATTTCATACTGGGTGATTGTGTGGAAGTATTATATTTTTGCAGTTTGATGACATCTGAACATAATTCTATGTTCTCCGAAGCTGCTGCTTCATCTGTCCAATACAGCTGCGAAATCTGTAAAAGAGAAATGTTTTCTTGTGGAATTTCCAACGGCATTTTAGAATAATTATTTACAGCATTTATAGCAAAACAAAGTTTGTGGTTAGCATTACTCAGACTATCATGTTCGGTCCTACATAAGTTACAGTCATGTAATACAGGATGCATACAGAATGCAATTTTTGCTTTGCAAAGTACTATGTAATGACTTGTTCTAGAACTATTTTTTGGATTTATTTGAGAAGTTGTTTCCAGTCGTCTGATTGAAAAAATTATTTTATAGCAATTGCTGATACGTGGAACAATTTCTAGCCATGGCGAAGTGACACAGCTTTTCTTCTGTATTGTGATGTACATCCGAGTGTAATGCATTATTGACAAGGAAAAGGGGTGGGGACTTGGTTCTATGCATCGGTTGTTGATTGGATGTTGAGATGTGGGCGTGGCATTCAAAAGTGGAGGCAAATAAAGAAAAGTTTGCAGGGGCGGAGCTTAAGTGAACTATGATTGGAGAAGTCCTGCAAACGTCACCAGAGAGAAATCTGACAAGTTTGATTTTGATTAAATAATTATGTCAAAAACTTTTTTTAAAAATGAAACATACATGATGAATTCTGCACAATAGGATCAGTAACATTAATTTACAAAATAAGGTGAATTTTAATTCACATTTTCGTTTCAACACAATTCAATACAATTTATTTCAACACAATTTTCATTTCAACACACTTTTCGCATTCACTAGTTTAATTTGGTGTAAAAAAAAAGCTCTCTGACCAGAGGCAACTCAACATCAACATACGTCGACTTCCTTCCGCGTTTCCTGAATCTGGCAACCCCTGTGAGTATTGAGACTGAGGAGGAGGGGACGGGAAAAACTACGGTGGCCATGAAGTGCAAAGCAAATCACAATTCTGAAAACAATTTTTATTGAAAATAAATGCCTTTACGATGTGATACGAGATTTGAAAAGGGAGAAAAAAAAGTTCGGCAAAAGGTGGGCTCGAACCCGGGTCGATCGCGTCAAAAAGCCAAAAGCACACACTTATCCATCTGCACCACTGGAGCTGATGGTTTGAAGCCACTTTTAACTTAATGTAAATAGACACTCCGTATTTTTTGATTCACAGATGTCTCGTCCAGTCAGCGGTGAGTAATCCCAAACCAATGGCGCTGTCTCAAACTATACCTACCTCTTCCGGTTTGTCTGATTTGTCGTTGTGTTTTCTGACTTGTTAATTTGTTTTCGGATTTGTCGTTGTGCTTTCTGAGTTGTTATTTTGTTTTCGAATTTGTCATTGTGTTTTCTGACTTGTTATAATGTTTTCTGAATTGTTGTTGTGCTTTCTGAATTGTTATTTTGTTTTTTAGACTTGCATTTGCGTTTGTAATTTGTTATTTTGTTTTCAGAATTGTGATTTGCTTTGCACTTCTCGGCCACCGTAAGAAACCTCTCTCTCCAATATGTTTAATTTGGACTGAAGTACCCATTTCAGCCTCTAGCTGTCAATGTTACATACTGCATCTTGAATTTCAATAGTCAACTGATGCAGCTTTATTTCTATGTGCTCGAGAGAAAAAGAGCAGTGTTTTTATAAAGAAAGTTTGGTCAGGTGCAGCCCGACCCAGACTGACCCAAACTGACCCTGATCCTGTTCCATCACGGACAGTCTTGTCCAAGACTCCCCTAGTGGTTTACTGGCTGTCTTTTCACTGCAAGAATGCTCTGCTTGCTCTACAAACTGGATTGCGTGGAAACTTCTTTCTAGACATCGAGGGAGGTTCGGTGTTTGGTTTGATAAAAGACTGCTGCTCTGTCTGAACTCCTTCTGAGATGAATCACTTCCTAGAGAGGAGGAGAAGAATAGGTTTGCTCGTGATGTTTTGTGTTCAGGAGAGTTGTGGTGTCGTTTTGCATTCAAGGTGGAATTATTATGAAGGCTCTGCTAGCATAAATCATCCACCCACAACATTGCTCGTCTCGGAGGAGCATTTTGGACCCCGAATAAGCGAACATAAAATAACAAACTAATCAGTCTGCCATGATAATGTGATTATTCACGGTCTTTGGCGTTGCATGGAGTACTAATTGTGTTCTTCAAAAAGAAAGTCAAATGACAAACTTAAATGTTACTTTAAAATATCTACATCCATCTGCATTTGTGTGTGTGTGCGTGTATAATGAAGTAGTATTATTTCTATACATATATATAGTAATAATATATATGTAGTATTTATTAATGGTTTGAGTTACCTTTTTTATTCTTTAGTTTTATCATTTTATTTTATTTATTACTTTTAATATTTCTTTTTAGATTTAATTTTATTTTAATTTTAGCAAATGTAGTACTTCAATTTAATTTTGTAATTTTTTATTATTTTTTCATGTAATGTTTTTTTTATATTTTAAACAATGACAACACACACACTTTATGTGTGTATGCATGTGTGTGTGTATATATATATAATTTAGTATTATAGTGTTATTTCTGTACTAACATACTAATAGATAAAATTAAAACACTTTAATTTATTTTTATTGTCATTTGTATTTTTTTATTATTTTTAAAATTTCTATGGTTTTATTTTTATTTCAGTTTTAGTAATTGTAGTATTTCAGCTTCAAAATTTCTTTTATTTTAGCTTTATTTAGTTTTATTTACATTTTTCTTGTAATATTTAATTACATTGGAATATAGCACAACAAATCTACGAAAAAAAAAAAAAAGTTTAAACATACATGTTTTAAATGTAATTACTATCAAATATTGCATTTCATTTATTTTCCCAAATCAAGAAGCGATGCTGTCATGTTTGTTCAGTAGTCCACGGTATGATTTTTAGAGGCGTCAGTCATTGCAGTGACACCATAAGCATATAGCGTGAGTTGCGTGTAAGAGGGTGATGACAGGCACATCCTTTCAAACTAAAATTACCCTCTGAATATGTTCCACATGATTTATCCTCTGATGGGACATAAACCAGAGGCTGACTGTGATAGCAAACACCACAAAACGAATACTAGCCTTCGGAGAATTGCAGACTTGGGCTATTTAGAGAAGCCTGCATGAAAGCTTGTCTTTGTTACATTAAGCCTAAATGCGTTTTTCACATTCACAAAGCAAGACCTGTTTTACATCTTTTGCTCACTTTGTCATGTAATGCTACCATTTCAGCCTACTTTGTCATTCTCTTTCAATTCGGCAGTATAATTTTAAGCTGTTTTAAAAACATTATGCTGTTAATTGTGAAATATATACTGGATTAAAATAAAAAGTGGTTAATTGCAGATTTGCAAAGTGGTGACACATTTGGCTTCACATATCAAGTCACATGAGGATATTAGCTAGCCTGAGTGTGCTCTAGAGGCATTCGTTTAGCTTAAAAAAACGTAGCAAGTGCAAGATATAAACTGCAAATATCTGAGAAGTAAAAAAAAAAAAAAGAAATGTTCTCACCTGGATTATGTGCTCACAGTATTATAATATTATCTTTTTTTTTAGACCACCAAACTTCAAATGTACATTAAATGCCACACAGCATACAAAATGTGATGTATTTACACTTTGTTGGTCAAATAGCTGTTCAATTTTGTCCACTTAAATGTGTCTCTTCAGATATAAATCTTCTCTTCCCTTGCTATACGTTAACACAAGTTCACTTCAATGTAAGGATTTCTGAAATGAAAACTGGGGACTTCCTAGATCAGTGGTCAAAATATTATTGAAATCTCACTTGTGACTACCATGCTGAGGGGAGTGCATGCCAGAACCATGGCGAGCACTAAGTACCAACTCTACCATATTGCTATGGGAGTTGTCCCTGGGACGTAGACGGCTGCCAGTGACGTTATTCCTTATGGCCAAAGGCCTAGGCTACATACCGCAAAATACTTACCTGCAAGTCGAGCACCCGGTTTCTGAACCCAGCAGAGGGGGTGCCCATCGAGGACCTACCCTAGAAAGGGACAGAAACACACAGGTCCCGGGAAACACTGCAAAGAAACTAGCAGAAGGGTTATACAGACAACCACCAGCTCATTAGATACACACATATATACACACATATATATATAACTGGGAAAAGTCAGACACATGAAAACAGTTCGCATTATTGATAGACTACAACTACCCATAACTTTTGACAGTCAAATAAGATGTATGGCCGGTAAAAACAAGATACCATTCTAATTCTACAATAAATATTTTTTCTCATCACTAAAAATCAACATTCTGTGCGGGAAAGAGTTTGTATACAAATTGCAGAAGTAGCTGTCATATCTTGAATTCCAACTGTTTCTGACATGTATAATTTTTCTGTTAAACTTTTCTCAGTTTTGTTGCATTGCCAACACTCTCTAAAAATTAATTTTGAGAATGTGAACTACACTTACGCCAGTGTAAAATAGTTCAACCCCATAAGAATTATTCATAACTTGTTAATTTGAGTATTAATGGAAGCACTGCGCAAGATTGCGCTGTTTATGCCATTGTGAATCCAAACAATATGATTAAACGTGGTGGGTGTTTGGCTGTGTATGGCGGTGTGTGGCAAGCGAAAATAATATCCCGCCATACAAGGCAACATTCCAAAACACAATAGCATAAGCCGCTTTAACGGAATGTTGTTGCTTGTAAATCTGGCACTTTGTTTTGCCAAAAAGAAGATTTTTGCCACGCTTTGAAAAAAAACAAAAACATGGTTTAGTGTTTGACACAGTGTTCTCTTGTCTCAGGAATGGAGGGGAAAAACGACCAGAATGAACAGCAGTCTAACTCTTGCAACAATAAATAAATAAGACTAATTTCAGACAAATATTTTTGAGTTGTTTTTGAACAACTGTCAAGATTTCTTGCCTCACAAATTGTCCCTGACCTCTTAAAAAGTTCACTTTTTCCACTGTGTGGCAGAAACAGTCCAGACACCCTCACAGCTGTCCACTGACACTGTCCAAAAGCACAAGAACAGAGGAATAGCCGGAGGTTTACATTCACCTGCTAGCGTGAGTCACTGGATTCAGCTGCCAATCTCACAGATTAAAGTAATTTCATCGCACAGCAGGAAACAGAACATAAATAACAGCATAATCTCTGGAGCTCTGAAAACATGCAAGACCTGCATTAAAATGGACGCACATATAGGTAGTTTAGATTAATATGATCAAATATAGGGATGTGGGGATTTTGTAATGACGCTTTCTTTTGGTTACATCATTACACCAGTAGGTGGCAACAAAGGACTGTCTTTATGAGTGAGTCGCCAATCATGCAAACGTTCAGCAACCAAAAAAACAACTGACTGAGCTCGTAATAGGGTATTACTCTTTCTATTTCTGTCATATATGGCTGAAATAGTATGGTACCACGAATTAAACCACGTCATGAATCATTCACTGAACCGATTCATTTATAAACACTCGCTGCATTTGAAATCAAATACTTCCCTATAGTATACAAAAAAAACAAAACGGTGTGCCAAAAGCAGGGGAGGATTTAGTGAATTGGGGGCCCCAGGCAAAATATAAGAATGGGGCCCTGTACATTTGCACACATTTACCTAGATCAACCTTGAGGTTCCTTTTTTGTTGTGATGCTTGCTGCTGCACAGTGGTGCCACCTAGATGTGTCCAATGTTTCTACATTTTTCATGTACATGTTATAATGGCTTTCTTTAATGTTGGGGATGACGAAATAGCAATTGATTTGCATTTGAGATACAGGTTTTCATAAAACCCAAATAAATTATAAAATAATAAATCTCACAATTGAGCCATTAAACCATTTTTTAAAGAGATGAGACAGAAGTGTAAATTATTGTATTGATTTAAAACGGGGTTATGGGTGGATTTTTTTTATTGGTCTGAACAAAAACGGCAGACTGGATTATTGAAAATGAACATTCATTCTCTGCCAGCAGGAGGCGCTTTTGGAACGTAAGAAATATAGTGGTTTCCCTGGTAACAACTGTAAACAAAGCAGCGCTGCGCTCATAAACGCTACTTTACAGATAAAATGAAAATCCCATCGAAACTTTTCTGAAGACAGTCGAGATTCATTCATATAAAAACTTGAATTAGTGAGAATGAGAAAAGTGTGAAAAATAAAGCCTATATTGACGAGGAAAGTCCACTGATGAGTTACCAGCGTAAGCCTATGTGTGCCTGCGCTCAGCCCAATTGCCTACACTCTCCAAAGGCTGTCTAATTCTAAACTTTAAAATGCATTTATTTACAAATTTAAATGAAACTGAAAAAAAAAAAGGAAAAGGAAATTATACATTTACACAAGGATTATATCAACCAAGTGAATGCGTCCTCTACTTGGGTTCTTCTCATAAAAGAGTAAGTGGCATTTAAAACAATACACATATAATACACACTGTTGCTCAATATTTACAGCTTCAGTCTTCAGATATTTTTATTTGCTACAAGCATGATACACAAGAAGAACGTTCAAAGCGGACACGCAGATGGTTGTCTTGGTAATAAACACCGTAAACAGCAACTGTTCGCATGTCAGCGCTTACACACATCTCTGAAAAGCATTTTAGGGGGCCCTTAGCTTTTGGGGGCCCAAGGCTGTCGCCTACCTTTGCCTCTGGCCAAAAGAATAGCATGTCTGAATTCATTCGAAAAACAGAAGGTGAAAGTATCTGGTTGACCTACAGATTCTACAGCCAGATTGTCCTACTGGGCATGCGCACGTCAATATTGCATCATTTTTGTCACTCTGAACAACAATTAATTACTGTATTGGACCCGTATCCGGGTCCGCAGAGTTTAACTGGTTTTAATAAAACACAATCTAATAGATAGCAAATTTAATTAATTATTTTGCGGCCGTAGCTGTATCCCTTCTAGCAGTGGGTAGACACTTTATCCATGAGGCCACAGCAGAGGATTTATGAATGGCAGTGAAGTTACGCAACACACGCTGGTAGGTCACATGATAGTAACAACATGGCGGATGTAGTATGTTCGAATTTCATTCATACTACTCATCATCATACTCAGGGTTGGGAAGGATACTTTTAGAATGTATTTCACATTTAAAAATACATTAATTTGTAATGTATTTCATTAGATTACACAAGTTTTGTAACTTAATCTAAATACTTTGAAATACACATAAGGTATCTAACACTAAAGGTTCTCTAGAGAAAAATGACATCTACCAAACAAAGGGCTTGGTTTTCCTCTGCATATCATTTTTTAACAACCTCAGTTTCCCACAATATTTCTTAAAGGAAAAAAAAATGACGGTAAAAAAAAAATGAATTGGAAGAACAGGGTCAGTTGTACTTAGTTTGTCTGCTGGGAACAGTACTAAATGAAAAAATATGATCTTTCAACAAACAAGCAATGATCTTCAAAAGTTTACACCCCCAGCTCTTAATGCATCGTGTTTCCTTCCTGAGCTTCATCGGTGAATGTCTTCACCTTTTGTAACAGTGTATGAGTCCCTCAGTTGTCCTCAGTGTGAAAAGATGGATCTCAAAATCATACAGTCATTATTAGAAAGCGTTCAAATATGCAGAAGATGCTGGAAAGCCAAAGAAAGTGTGGGACCTGGAGGATTTTTCTGGAGAACAGTACTGTAGTTTAGGATGCTTTTGCAGAGTGTCAGAGTCAGAAAATCACCAATTGCTGTTTACATTAATTGCCCGGTACAGTTTACATTAATGTTTAAATGAAATAAATGACATTAAAATTCAAGTAATCTAAAATACTTTTCAGATGTAATTGTAAATTGATTACCACCCATTTAAAATGTGACTATAATGAAGTACAGGCACTCATATTTTGTATTTTAAATATGTAGTTACATGTATTCTGTTACTCCCCAGTCGCAAAGTAAGTTAAAATTTAAATGTAGTGCTTACAGTACACGATTTCAGACGCACCAACGGATTCATTGAGAGCGTAAGAGTGAGTCATTGAATCATTTACTCAAACAATTTATTCAAAAGACTCGATGCCTTCAAGAACAAAACAACACCACTGGAGTGGAGATGAATAACTGGAAAATATTATCATTACTGAAGTAGTAAAAATAGACAAATTAACAGACAATACTGTGTCTAAAATGTAAGTTCTACATACAAATGTCTGTTGTATAGAATCAATATCACACTCTCAATGGTGAGTTTTATCTTCTTGTGGCCTTGTTTGCAACCGAATATGTTCAGAAACTTGTTTACTGCTACCTATAGACCTGGGTAGTGCCATATTAAATTTTTCACGGTAATAAAAATGAGTGTGTGCAGGGATAGAAGTACAGTGCATGCAATGGACATTTAACAACATACTGATTATTCAGCTGATGAAATCTTTCCAAACAAACAAACAACAAATAAATAAATAAATTCAGTAGACAAAAACTCCATACAGCAGTTTTGAAAGCTGTACGTGGACAAATATGTGATCTAGGACCTTTATACAGCGCGTGTCATTTTAAAGAGTGTAAGTCTGTCCCTCACAGCTTTGTTTTCATCCACTTTAAAGGGAAAAAATGTAATGTAAATTCTATATTCTTCTCGTCATTTGTTCACCCTCAACTTGATCCAAATCTGTAAGAGAGTCTTTCTTCTGTTGAACACAAAAGAAGATATTTTGAAGAATGTTTCCAAACAATTGCTGGCAGCCATTGACTTCCATAGAATGGGGAAAGAAAAAAATCCATATAAAGTCAAAGGCTACCAGCAACTGTTTTGTAACATCCTACATATATCTTCTTTTGTGCTCAGCAGAAGAAAGAAACTCGCATTAATACATTTTTGGGTGAACTATTCCTTTAAATTCAGTATGGCTTCTAACCTGACTAAAGTCTTTTGAATGGCTGCACATTCTTGGTTTTAATACTCTAAATATCTTAATAAATATTTTAGTCTGTTATTTTGTACATTACGGTAGTAAACAAACTGACGTATGTCAGCTTAAACATCAATAACAGTCCTTGTTGGTCAAATTATTTTAGTTTATTTACTGTGTAGTTTTTTAAAGTTTTTAAATGGCTTGAATAATTAAAGGTAGTGGGTAACTGTCATAAAGGAACCTCATCATAGCTACTGCATCAACGCCCTGGTGGAGGCTTATGTGATCGCTTTTCTCTCTCTCTTTCTTTCTTTTTCCTCTGCCCACCTCCTTTGAGGAGTTGCCTTGTCCCTCCTGCCTGCCCATAAAAGTGGAAACCATGCTGCCTGAAGAAGCCTTTAACTACATTTCTCCTTCTGTCTTCTGGATCTTCTTCTCTCACTTCTCACTCAGAGAGAGATAAACCGAAGACAAAGAGAGGCCAGGAGAGAGAGAGAGGTGAGTGCTGTACATATATAATGTGTGCTGCAGGGGGAAAAGAAATAAAATGATAAGTGACTTGAAATATTGCTCTAAGTATTGATATTGATCTGAATGGGAGTGTACATGGAAAGGAAAATAATATCAGTTCATGCTAGACGTTTCTTGTCTAATCATGCTCCTTGATGATGCAGCTTCTTTCTTTCTTTCTTCTTCTTTTTTTTTATCCATCATTTGCCTATATTGTGCAGTTTCCATTGATTGAAAAAAAACATGTAATTATTCAATAATTTTTAGAATGTAATTTCCAGGCCTGACAAAAATAAATGGTAATTAATCAAATATTAAAAATGATGGCTATTTCTATTGTGAATCTTGGAGTGTGAAATATTTTGATGTTCCTCAAATGTTTTGGAGATGTATGTATGTTTGTGTTTGTTTATTTGTTTTCATATTCCATTTCCAGCTCCAGTTACTTAATTATTTCATTACGGATTATTTTAATATTTGAACAATAATTGGTCCTAAATTAATATAATATATAGTTTTTTTTAATTATATATCTTAAAATTGTGATAAAGCATAGGGGTTGTGATAAAATATGAGAAAATATCAAAACTTTTATTGTAAATTAATTTTTTTAGTACACTAAAATTATTAAATAAAAAAATTAAGGTTTTTAATGAAATATGAAAAATTATGGACACTTCTATATTTACTTTTTTTTTCTAGTTATCCTGGAGTGTTAAATATTTGATCAGCATGTGCTCTTTGTGAGTACACTAAAATTATTTTTCCAATAACAAAAAAGTTTTGGAAAATTCAAGGAAATTCATTAGTCAAAACATTGTGAAACCAGATAACTTACTTTTAGTTATTATAGTTACTTTATTTAAGAAATTATTTAGGATTTTATATGCATTATCATTTATTTTGATATGCAATAATAACAAAGTCAAGTGGCTTCAACAATTTTTTATTTGATTTTGGATTAAATATAAGTGTGGATTGAGACTACTGCTTACCACACCTGCTGTTGTGCAAGAGTCTTTATCCAGCTTGGTCTGTACATTTCTAGAGCCGCATTCACTTTAGACACAAGATGATTTAGTATTTGGTTTGTAATGATTATTATTATTATTAATTTAATTAAACAAAAGCAATAACATTTTTGGTAAATTAACGTTAGTTTTTTTTTTCTTCTTTCATAAAATTGTGATTTCCAAGCATGAACAGTTAGGGTACTTAATAAAGTATGAAACATTATTACATGCCTATTTTGAATGTTTCTGAGAACACAAAAATTATTAAACAAAAACAATAACATTTTTGGTAAATTAATGGTAGGGTATTTAATAAATGGGGTATTTGACATTTTTCTGTAATTTTCTGAGAAAAATACAAATATTAAACAAAAGTAATATATTTAACACACACACACACACACACACACATGTTGTGTTTCCATGTTTTATGGGGACATTCCATAGGCGTAATGGTTTTTATACTGTACAAACTGTATGTGCTATTGCCCTACACCAACCCTACCCCTAAACCTACCCCTTACAGGAAACTTTGTGCATTTTTACTTTCTCAAAAAAACTCATTCTGTATGATTTATAAGCTTGTTTCCTCATGGGGACCTCAAAAATGTCCCCACAAGGTCAAAATTTACTATTACTATCCTTGTGGGGACATTTGGTCCCCATAACATGATAAATACCAGGTACTCGCACACACACACACACACACACACACACATATTAAAGTACCATTTCTTTCCAGGAAAACTATTGTGAACATATTTAACACATTGTCATATGAACAAGAAGTTTAAATAAGTCCAACAAGACTTAAGTACTGTACACATAACACAGTGACATTTTCAATACATTTTAAATGACAGTGAAGAACCGCTTTAACCGTTTACGATTGAGTCAATGAATGAATCATTAGACTCATTCAATTCAATCATTAGACTTATTCAGTTTTGTTCCATTTTGAAACTAAGTTTTCCGTTCTCAGAGTTGTTTAGCTGCAGAGCATCTTTTACCTCCATGCATTAATCTTATGACCCTCACAACCCTGCTGTCTCTCTTTCTCTTTGGAACTTTGCTGAGCAGCTTGATTCATTAAACAGTCACAGACGCAGCCTGACCTGTGAATGTTCCTCCGTCAGTTCCCTCCAGCTATTAACAGATTGATGTTTTATAACTTTGTTTTTGATCTGAATGAAAGCCATGCACTCTTACACAAATAGGAAAACAAAGGAAATCCAAGGAAGGCAAGTCTTGCTTGGGATTTTGTAGGATTTCGGATGAATTGGCTTGCTTCGTTCCCTAGAAATGTTTTGTGACAAGTGAAAAGTAAACATTTTTTATTTAATAGCACGTACTGTAGTTTGGATCATGAATGCAGCTATTGTCCTGACCTCTATCTGAAGGCCAAAAGCTGTGTACCGTACTAATCTTCTCTTCATAGACTATATTGCAGGTCTTCCCTGGCAGTAGTTTCTCATGTCAGATCAGCATCATACTGAAACAAGAACACCAAAATGTGACGGACCAACAGTCCTCAGTTTAAAGAGAGGTTTGGCTCGCTGCTTAGATTTGGTTTCTAAGACGCCAGATATTTGAAATCTGACAAGACTCAGGGCTAATCAAAAATTGATGCATTTATTATGTGGACTTTATCTGGAAAACTGGAAAAGCCCAGAGTTCTATCACAACGAAAAAAATATAACAGGGAGCAGTTTGATCTTGTTTTTTCTTCTTCTCAGAATTGCATGGTAAAAGCTAGAAATGGCAAGTTTTAAAGTCAGAACTGTGAGATATAAACTTGCAGTTTCAAGTTATAAAGTCCAATTCTGAGGGGAAAAAATACTATTTCCTTACAATCGCGATTTCTCACAATTGTGACTTTATAACTCGCAATTGCGTATGGTCAGAATTGCAAGATATAAACTCTTAATTCTGAGAAAGTCAGAATTGCAAAAAAGTCGCAATTGACCTTTTTTATTTTATTTAGTGGCAGAAACAAGCTTCCATATTTACAATATCACCACCAAAATATAAACATTGCCAATGAGTTAATATAAGGAATTGTACTGTAATAGCTACTTAATGAACAGTTTAAATTGTTGTTTGAATAATTTCTAATTGTGATTTTATCATTTACATTTGAGTTTTGACTTGGAAATGAGCAAATACTCTACAACAGACTTCCAGATCTGCATCAATATCTCACCTACACTATTAATTTGTCAAAGCACTTAATAATCACGTTAAAGTATTCATGTATAACCTAATTAATATTCATGAGCTACATTTTTTATGAACTCCCAAGCTGAACCTGACTGAGAAAGCATTTGCTTCGTGGAGTTTAGATTTTTACCGTCTGACTTTATTTCAGTCAGGTGTCTTTTTTTTTTTTGGGTTTGGTTTGGTTTGGTCAGTGTGGATGAGCACACAGTAGTATAGGGATGGTGTGAAGGCTGAAAATGTGCAGAATGAGAGGACATGGGCTTGGAATCTGACACATGCGCTCACAAACGAACTAGCACACCTCTAGTCCTGGCCAGTGTTTGCAGTGATATAAATCACCAGCATCAGTGTCCAGCTGGAACAATGAAAGTCATCTGAGGCCATCTATTAGTGCCGATAAAGTATTCAGAGCATAGTTAGAGATTAGGAAATTGATTGGACATAAAAGACTGCACAGATTGCACTGGTGCATATTTGGCTTTGTTTTTGAACACTGAAATGGAGTGCAGTAACCATTCCCTGGATTTGGTGCCCTTTGAGAGCTTTAACTTTGCAATAGTGGTAAACTATATTATTATTATTATTATTTATATATTTTTTTGCTTTTGTATTCTTTTACAGTGTGCATTTTTTTCTTAATTAAAACTAAATCTTTCATTTATTATATAAAAATAAATTTCCAACGTGATCTCATGATAATTCGTATGTATTTTATGTAACGTGGTTCTATAAAACGTAATTTACGTACGTTTTTACAGGCACTAAAACGTACAATGGATTACATTTGGTGCTGCTTTTGACATTTTTGCAATAAATAAATGATTGTAATTGCATTTATCTGTCTGTCATGTTTTTTATACTGTACAGAAATGTTTAGGTTTATAAGTAGGAGTGGGATTAGAGACTATAAAAATATTTTAATGCTATATTGTTACTAAAATGGTTATTTTCCTGCATATTTCGGTCATTTGCGTTTTATATCCTTTTATATTCGCTATATGGGTAGGTTAAGGTTTGGGGGTAGGTTAAGGGGTCTAAAAATCTAAACTGCGTATTAATAAAATTATAAAAAGGCATATTCGCTGTAAAATGGGTAGGTTTAGGTTTGGAGGTGGGTTAAGGGGTCTAAAAATCTAAATTGCTTATTGATAAAATGATAAAAATGCATTGATACGAATATCTTAATGATTTAAAAGATGCGTAAATATTTGTACGTTTTTTAGCTAAAAATACGTAGCGATTTGTACATTTTAAACGTTGAAATACGTCTAAATTGTACGTTTTAGCATTAATAAAAACGTACAAAAATGTACGTTTTGTGCTTGTAAATGTTATGTATTAATACCTACGTATAAACATGAGACCAGGCTGAAATATCAGGTAGCTACTCAGGTAGTTTAAATAATATCAAATATTATTAAGAAAAAAGTCAACAAGGCAACATTTTTAATTTAAGTACTAAAATTACAAACTAAAACTGAAATAAAATTAATAACAACGATATAGACAAAAAGTACAAAATTAAAAAGCTAATAAAATTGACAAAACACACAAAAATATAATCACAAATTTTAAAACAAAAATGGAAAATATAAAAGCAAAAACTTCTAAATTCTAAATATTAATAAACATATATACCAAAATAACACTGATATACAGTAGATTCTGTCTTTGTTTTACCCCCTTAAACCTGTGGCCTCATATTTGGCTTGGTGATATACAATCAACCCCAAAACATTTTGAATATAGTAGAACTGAATGCTCATTCTATAAAACGTGTGGAAAGAGAAATGTCATGGGTTTTATTATTTTATTTTATTTCATTTTTTTATTAGTTTGTTTTTTTCACAAGAATCTAAGTGATACTACCAGAGTCTGCCTGGTATGAAAATAAGTGTTGGTACCTAGTTCCTCTACAAATGAAATGATTGAAAAAAAAAAAAGTTTGAAAGCTTAATTATTTTTTCCTGTCCTTTTCAGGCACAAATGGCACCCATTCCATTTTTCATAGATGAGACAGAAAGGATTTCTGCTGCCTCATCATGGCTTATATACTGCCCAAAATCTCTTATTCCCCATAGACTAAAACATATGGTTACATGAAAAACTTCCCTTCTACCTGAGAGAGAAAAGCGAGTGTGTGAGTTACTCAGTGAGAGAGAGAATGTGTTTTACAGCAGGCAGCAGTTCTGGCTCACGGTCCGTTCTGTCAGCTGATTCTGCATTCCGCTGTCCTGAGGAATAACAGCAACTCAACCTGTGTATTTCAGCAATATCACACCAGTAAGACTCCACTGTACTGAATATCAGTACAATGGCCAGTTAATATTGTGTAACTTTTCTTTTTGGTGTAGGGGTATGGTTAGGTTTTGGGTTTGGGCTTTATATAAAATAATAGTATGTGGTTTGTGGTAATTAAAATGAATAAAGGAACAATAAAGTTTCCAAAACATTTACATTCATGCATTTAGCAGATGGTTTTATTCAAAGTGACAAATCAAATTTGTCAAGGAGCCCTCAATATTACAAATAACAAAATAAAAGCATCGGAAAGGGTCTTATCACTACGATGCTATGGATGCACAATTTTTGTGCCATTAAAGATCCTTTAAGTGAACAGTTCTTAAAATAACAATTTTTTTTCTTATTGAGGAACTTTGTTCCACTGTAAAGAAACTTTGGTGCATTTGAAAGGTTCCATGGATGTTAAAAGTTCTTCATGGAACCATGGATTTAAATACAGAACCTTTATTTTCAAGAGTGTAGGTGAACGCCTGAGAATTGTAGCTATGTGTGTGTTTCATGGGAGAAATGTCTTGAAACTCTTTCTCACTCTTCCCATTTCCAGAGAAAGCATGACCTGTAGTAATTGGTAGGGTGGAAACATAGAGTGGTGTGTGTAGGTGGGTGAGTGTGTGTCTTTTGGCATCTTCTACTGTTTACTGTCGGCACGTCATTATCACCATCATGGTGACTGTAAAGAACCGTAAAGTTCTTCTAATTCTGTAGCCAGATCCGAAACAACAGCTCCAAAATATTGCATCATGAATCCATTTGTCAGCATAATGAAAAGCAACACCCTATATTCTCTCTCTCTCTCTCTCTCTCTCTCAACATTTAAATGTATTCATTTTGCAGACACTTTTATCCAAAGTAACTTACATTGCATTCAAGGTATACATTTTATCAGTTCATGCATTCCCTGGGAATCGAACCCATGACCTTGGTTTTGCTTCTATTGTACAGTTTGAACTACGGGAATGCATCTGTAAAAAATTATCATTACTATAAAAAAAAAAAAGGAGCCTCATTTGTATCCGTTCCATCTCATTGGGTTTCACTTGGCATGTTACAGATGCTTTTTATCCAAAGTGTCTTCTGATAATTTTATTACATTGACTATCACCCTTCGGCAACCTGGGGAAAAAGTGCAGGGTTTCCTTTAGTCATACAGGCAGTTGCAAACAATGAATTTGATCATGCTGGCTTGCTTTTGGGTTTGACACTCTTTACATTTCACAATAAGCAATATTTAGCCGATTCAATATTTTACAGCATAGCAAGTAGATTAATGTTTGTTCAATATAGACTATTAATATATTCAATATATGAATTAAATGAAATTAAATGAAATTAAATGAACTGAATTAATTTTTGAACATGGGAACCCTGAAAGTGTCTCAATGCAAAACGTACTGGATTCAGATCTCGGATGAACCCCCAATTTATGTTTATCTTTTGGACACAAACTTTGGACAATTTAAGTTACACTTAAAATGTCTAAATATCATGACAAATCTAACCAAACAGCATTTGGAAACAAATTAGGCAAATTATGCTTTATTAAAAAACAATGATTATTCTAATTATTAAAATTATATATATATATATATATATATATATTTAATATAGACATATTTTTGTAATATATAGACACTGCTGGCAGAAATCATAGAAAAGCTCCAAAATAATGTAGGGCTGAGCATATAACCTTCTTATCATGCCAGCATTGATTATATGGTTGACACCCAGCATGCTCTTCTTTATTTGTTTATTGTGAATTGAAGTGAAACATCTGGAAGCAGTCAGAAAAGCAGGAATGGAAATTTGATTATATTAGAATAGGGGCAGGACGATAACAGAGCTGTGGCATGAAACCAAGCAGACAAACGCTGCGGTTGTAAATTTTGGCCAAAAGAGTGGAGGAAAACATTGGTTCCTGCTCTCTGCAGTGGACGTGTAAGGTTTCTTTTGTTCCGTCATGCCGTCCTTGTGGTTTTGACCCTCGCCTGTCAACATATTTCTCATTTGACCTTTGGCTTCAGCATCGAAATCTGTAGGATTTTTTTTTTTCTGGCATGCTTGAACATCCAAATGTAGGCCGGAGGGAACAACGTGAGAAGCTTGTTTCAGCCTTGTGAATTTGATAAATAAGCATGGATATTCAACCAGGCCAGGTTGTGAACTGAGTTGTTGGGTTCAGAATGAAGCTTTGAGGAGCCATGTTTTTTGTCCCATGACCTCTCCTGAACTGCTTCTCTTGAGATTGTTTTGACATCTCTTTGGTGATTTATGCTGGGTGGGTACCATGAATGCGAATAAGAGCTATTGATTATGGTATTCCGTATCACTTAATATTTTTCAGACATGGCCAGCAGTAACTGAGAAATGTTCCAATGAAATGAGGCTGTTTTGATGCCCACAACATTTTTAAATATAGAGCATTGGATGGACCTTCACTTTGACTTGCCAGTCTCGTCAAACACAAAGAAAGAGTTGTTTTTCCTAAGTTAAGAGTTCTAGGCTGAGCGTAGTCGGCACCTAATAATGACACAAGATCCTCTGAAAACAAATCACTGGGTGGAGTTATAAATTAGGGAGGTTTGAGGAATGAAATTCATTTCTGAGAATGAAATGTTTGGTTTGTGTTCTGTGCCCATTGAATGAGGGAACTAATGAATGAATGAATGTCAAAGGATGTGATGTAGCCTATGGAAAACTAGGAATGCCCCTTAAAAATAACTATCTATGGAATAAATTATTTATCATTTCAAAAATAAAAATGTAAATAATCACTAATCACTAATGACAAATACATGTACATATAGAGCTGTTAAGTTGAAATGTTTAAAATTTAGTAATAAATAGTACATTAATAAATAAATTTTATATTTTTATATATTTTATATTTTAAATAAATTGCATTTCAAAAAAACATAGGCCGGTTGCTTGCTTAATCCATTTTCCATAAAAAAAAATAATAATAATTTTTATTGATTAATCAAGAAAATGCTTTATACTGTTGCATAATATATTGATAATTGATTCATTCAGTTTATTTTTAAGTGCCACTCCTTCTCATCAGTATTAAAGTGTCCTAAATTATTCAAAGATAATGTAAAATTAAAATAAATACAATTAAAAAAATTATAAAAAATTTGCTTCTGGATTTTTTTTTTGTGCTGTGAATGGTGATTCATGATAGTGTATTTTTTTTTTAATTCATCATCATTATTCTTATTATTATTTAAATGCATTCATTAATGATGGTGTATGGTGTATGCTCTCCCATAGAGAAACTGAATAAAGAATAAGGTTTGAACAGATGATACTGGAGTAGGTTTAGAGATGTAAAAGAGGTGGAAAGTATCTTTGGAGTCACAGTCAACATGACTGGCAGCATCCCAAGAAAAATGGTTTATGTGTTACTTTGTATTTTTGTTCTATTCATGCTGGATCAGTCAAGATCTCCATTTACAGTAGCTCACAAAAGGAAATCAAAGCTCTGGCATCCCACCCACACACTGATCCCAATACGTCTGTATGTATTAGAATCAAAACCCGGCTCCCTAAAAAGCATTCCAGCTTTTAAGATTTTTCCACACTCAGTCAAAGCAAGATGCCCCCTCCATGCTGGGTTCGGCTTTGGTTTAGGCTCACATTTGGATTTTAGCGCAGCTATCAGTTGGGTGCGAAAACACCAACTCTTTGTAATTGAGTGGCTGGGTTTTCCATTCAACACAGTTTCAGGACAGACCTGAGAGGATGTGGCTCTCAAGACAACAGAAAGAATAAGCAAAAAAGTAAGAAATAGATGTGTTTGTGCCATAGTGTTCTGATAATTAGACAGCATGATAATGTGTGGACTTTTTTGCATTTGTGTTACTTGCAGTGTAAAGTTTTGTAAAGATGGCATCACGTGGTGGCAGTCTACATTTTTATGACTCATTGGTATTGTCGGCTGACAATTTTTAAGGTTTATGTCTGATGCACAAGACACTGAATACAAAACAATGAATAATGGGATAAGAAACAATGCTAACAGTTTGCCCTCTCTTCTGATTTGGAGAAAGCAAACTGTTAGCATTCCCACTGATTTCAAAGGCGGTTGCTCAGGATTATTTGCAGTCAGATGGTGTCTGTGTAGTTAAGACCCCTTGATCCACACACACAAACTTCCAGTGTTCATATGTGAGCAGTTACTGACATCTAATGGTCATGTTTAAGTATAACAAATGTTTTGCTATGCTAGTGCAAACAAAACTCTTTTTAATGCAGAAATAATTTAAGAAACTTAAAATTATTAACTTAAATGTGCTATTTTTTTTTTAAATATTTTGTGCTGAAATTTTTGCATAGAATATATAAGGGATAATGTCAGTCAGCTGGTCATTATTTTAAGATGCTATCTAGAGCTGAAAATGGATGTTTCAAGTCATATATGAATGTATTTACTGTATATGTTGCTGTTCTAAGATAAAATAATGCAGTCCATATACTGTTAGAAGGTTCTAATGTGGCTCATGTGAGGCTGATTTTAATGTATTTATTTGCAATTTATTTATTCAATGCTGTATTTCAAAAATATTGAGCCTTTCCCTTCTGCTGCGAATTGAAGGGACAATACAGACTTTGTATGGGCATATTATATAAAAAGCCGATTCATTGAAAGATTGAGTTGGAAGAGCATTGTGAAGGGAGTCATGTCATGAATAATAAAAAAAATGTCCTTGTTTTCAGAAACAAACAATTCTTATAAAACTTTATTTACTATAAAAACATATATCTTTTAGATGTTAAGGTGTCCTTCCCAGTTCAAATAGACCATTTATTGAAACAACTGCAAACACAGCTTGTTGTTAACGGCTAGACGTAGTATAGATGCTATTAGTACTAAACAAATGTATAAACAAGTTCACCAAACCTTCCTCTGTTCCTTGTTGTGTGGTATCGCATATTTGAGGAGTACTGGCATTAGAAAATGGTGTAACATTCATAATTCATGGTTGTTTTTGTTGCAAACAATGATTTTCTGATAAGGCTTATTAAGAATTTTATTAACAGTATTATATAGCCATGCAGTAACAGAAATGTTCCCGAATTAAGCATTGATGATGCTGTATTGACATTTTAAGCACTGTAGTCTTTTTTCAAGACAACTAACCTTCCCTCTTATGCTCCATTCCACAGGACATGGCTGGGCCTCTCCTCTCTGCCCACTTGTTTGTACTGGTGGAGCACTTCTGTCTGCTACATCATATCCATGCAGGGGCATTTTATGGTTACAAGTCACTGCCCCAACAGCACCAGCTTCTGCCACAGTTACCTCTTCTTTCACATGGCAATGAGGGGATACCACAACAAATACCCCAACACCATTACCATGGAAAGGAAACACCACACTTACCATATGGAAATGAGATGCCTTTGCTTCCACAGTATGCAAAAGAACGTCCACAGATACCCATGCACATGGGTAAACCTATTGTAGGAAAAGGTTGGTAATTTAGCAAATTCCTTTATAATTACTTTGCTTGCAGCTTTTATAACATCATATTCATTTAGAGGCTACATGGAATCTTGGTATTTAAAAAAAAAATCACTCCACAGGATCATTTAAACTGAACTGTAAAGGACCGGGTATACTTCAGTTTTCGCATTCCGTCTTGCACACAGCTGTGTCCGCACAGCTTTCAAAGTATACTCAACCACAGATGAGCATGGATGGACGAGTTTAACACATGCACAGTACCACCTAGACTCGTTCTATCTCAACATTCAGTTCGCGCCTGTGCTGCTGTACACGGCCCGTCTGCACGGTCACAAAAATTGGTCTGCACACTGACAGTGTGTGCGGACATCTGCAGACACTTCTGGTGACGAAAACTGTGTCACGCAGACAGTGCGCGGACCATCGCGGCATGCGGTTTTTATACTTTGGGCTTAAAACTGCAATGTTGAAAAAAGCTAGCTGACAGAAAGCATTTTTAATCTTTCTGATAGGTTAACCTCTTGAAAACACCTTCCATCAGATTTGAATGAGGTTTGGGAGGGTGTTTTTGAGTGTGTGTGTAGTTTATTTTTTGTTATTTTTTGTTTATTCTCATTTTAGCTCTGTTTTATTCACCCTAGGTTAAATTCATACAATTGATTCATATTGAATATATTTTTGGTCCAAGAATACATTAATTAAATTTTTGTACATTCATTTTAACTTTCAGACATGCAAATAATGTGTGTGTTTATGAACAAGTGTTGACCGTTACTGTGACCATTTTTTCAGGTGAAACAATTCCAAGAGGAGATAAAGGTCCTCCTGGTGAGCCTGGTCCAAAGGGACTTCCAGGGCCTCAGGGCCCTCCAGGACTTCCTGGTCATGGTATCCCAGGACCTACAGGTAAACCTGGTCCTCAAGGTCCACCAGGACTCCCAGGAATTGGAAAGCCAGGAATGTCAGGTTTACCAGGAAAACCTGGAGGTATAGGTTTACCAGGACCAAAGGGTGAGTTGGGACCAATTGGTGGTGAAGGGCCAATAGGAATGCCAGGACCTCCAGGTCTTCCCGGGCCACATGGCTTACCAGGTGTGTCAAAACCAGGTGCACAAGGACTTCCAGGACAACCTGGACCTCGTGGAGAACCTGGACAAAAGGGCTTCCCTGGGATCCATGGTCTCCCAGGGCCAAACGGTGAGAATGGGATTGGCCTCCCAGGACTGCCAGGAGTAAAGGGACATCCTGGACCTCCAGGACCACCAGGACAAGTAGGACTACCAGGAGTTGGCAAACCAGGATTGAATGGACTACCTGGGGCTCCTGGAGGCCAAGGTAAACCTGGTGCACCTGGAGAACCAGGATTGGCAGGAGTCCCAGGGGGGAGAGGACCACCAGGACCACCAGGACTACCAGGCTTTGGCAAACCTGGTTTGGATGGCTTGCCAGGGAAACCAGGTCTTCCAGGTGGAAGGGGCGAGCCAGGTCCCTCTGGTTTACCTGGAAACCCAGGCTTGCCTGGTTTTGGCAAACCTGGATATCCTGGCCCTAAAGGTGAAAAAGGGCATGGTGGTTTACCTGGTCCCCAAGGCCCAAAAGGTGAAAAGGGTCATGGTGGTCTTCCTGGAATGATTGGACCACCAGGGCCAAGTGGACTTCCAGGCCCTCCCGGTCTCTTGGGACCACCTGGAGGCATTGGTTTCCTTGGTCCAAAAGGAGAGGGTGGTGCAGTAGGACCTAAGGGACAACTTGGTCCAAAAGGTGAACCAGGGCCTCCAGGACTTCCAGGCAAGCCAGGATTCCCAGGAGAACTGGGGCAACCAGGACCTAGAGGTTTACCAGGTCCCATAGGACCTAAAGGTGAAAATGGACATAAAGGCTTCCCAGGCCTACCTGGAGCCCCTGGAAAGCCTGGCGCAAAAGGACAAGTTGGATTCCCAGGAGAGAAAGGTCATCCAGGGCCTATGGGAATCCCAGGATTAATGGGTCAAGCAGGACCAATAGGCCCACCTGGTCTACCAGGCCCAAAAGGGGAATATGGACCACCAGGAAAACCTGGAATGCCAGGCGAGGGAAAACCTGGGCTTCCAGGCCCAATAGGCCCACCTGGTATTCCTGGAGCTGGTGGGCGCCCAGGTCAACCTGGAATACCTGGTCCTCCTGGCCCACCTGGCCTACCAGGACCTCCTGCTCAATCTCCATTTATCGGGCAAATCCTTCCTGAGACAGGTCCTGGGCTAGATGGGGCAAAAGGTGGTTACAAGAAAGAAAAGCCTGGAGGAGCCAATACTGGTAGGAATGGCGTAGAGATGCCTGCTTTTACAGCTCAGCTGACAACACCATTTCCTCCAGTTGGGCAACCTGTTGTCTTCAACAAGATTTTATATAATGGTAACCAGAATTACAACTCTCAAACTGGCGTCTTCACTTGCAAAATACCTGGAATTTACTACTTTGTTTACCATGTTAATTGCAAAGGAAACAATGTATGGGTGGCATTGTACAGGAACAATGAGCCAGTTATGTATACATATGATGAATTCAAAAAAAGTTACCTGGATCAGGCATCAGGGAGTGCAGTGCTGCCCTTACAAGTTGAAGACACTGTTCATATCCAGTTACCATCAGACCAAGCTGCAGGACTTTATGCTGGTCCATATGTCCACTCATCATTCTCTGGATATTTGTTATATCCCATGTGAATTTGTGAAAAAAAAGTCACTCATATAAAATCAATGCTACATCAAGTAAACTGTATGTGCCATCAGTACAGAGCCACTTGTTATGTTTGAATAGAAAAGGTAATTGACAATTAAGTCACAGAGTGAGGTACGTTTTATAGCATATTGTGGTACAGTGGCAAAGGAATATATAATGAAATAATGTTAAATGTATGTTTTACACATACACATACTTACATAATTTGAAACAGTCTTTCAGAATCTTACATTATCCATTCATCCATATGGTTAGCACTTTGTTAGAACTCTTATCACATTATTTATTTGCATATTTCGTATTGTTTGATAGTATATTGATTGTATATAAATGGGGTCACATTGACTACATATCAATGTAAAATGATGTGATGTTGACATATGTCATAATGAAGAATTTTCAGATTGTTGGATATGCACTATTTTTCTGCTGTCTTAGTTTCTCATTGTGCCATCTCAATGAACTTAAAGAAAGTATGTGAGCACATAAGTGTTATGTTTAGATGTTACTTTTTTAGTGATCTCATTAACTAAAAATGTCAGTAAAATACATATCGGAAATGTCCTGAACCTTACATTTAGGTTCTTTCATACCGAACTGATCTGAGTAGCCTAGATCAGATAATTGTTTATCAAAACAAACTAAAAATACAATATCAGTAGGCTATATAAAAGTTGCCACATGGACACTCTAAGTTAAATTCAAATAGTCTTAGGAACCTCTCTGTAATTTATTTTTAGTTTTACTACTGAATGACTAAATTTGTATATGTGCAAAAAGATGGTGGGGCACAAACAAGAAGGAATTTATTGTTTGTTATTGTTGACAATGGTGCTAAACTGTTAAACATATATGGAGTAAAGATTTAATGTCATTGTTATTGTTTTTTAATAAATCTAATTGACTGAAATCGTGTGGATTTGTAATTAAGGAGTTCCACAAAAAATAAAGAATCCCTGCTTTCAGTCTTTATGTTGACCTAAGGAATTTTGGATATTATACACTTAGTCAGACACTGAGCAGAAGCCCTCCATAATTGTAACATCCCCTGTAGTCCACCAGTCAAGACAGGCAGCAAAATACTAACCTCACTGATCACTGGATATAGTTGAATTGTCACTCACCTGCAATTAAACTAATTAATGTTGCCATTTCAAAGTGGGTCCCACCTTGAATGTTTGCAGTAACAAACATATCCTTCAGGTGCTGCGAAACAATTAAGGCTAAATATGCACGCAAAGAAGTACAGCTCCTAATGCAGGTGTGTGAGTTGTCCTCATCTATTGTCAATATTGATTAAATGGGAGGGGGAAATCCTGCCCATACCCAGCTAGGAAAATAAAAAAAATATGATAAAAGTATTGATGCTCATTTACTGAAGTGGTATTCAGGAACTGTGAAAAAATTACTGCAAAATAATAATAATATTAATAATAATAATAATAATAATAATAATAATAATAATAATAATATCACGGCTATAATGACATCCTAAACAAACAAAAAAGAGATTACCTTAGATAAAGTTTGATTAATATGTACATACAGTACCGGTCAAAAGTTTGGACACATTACTAGTTTTAATGTTTTTGAAAGAAGTCGCTTATGCTCATAAAGCCTGCATTTATTTGATTAAAATTACAGAACAAAAACAGTAATATTCAGCAAGGATGTGTTAAATTGATAAAAAAGTGATATTAAAGACTTATATTGTTATAAAAATTTCTATTTGTTTTAAAATTTTAAACCACGTTTTAATCAAAAATCCTGAAAAAAGTATCTTATGTTATAAAATAAATATTAAGCAGCACAACTGTTTCTAACATTGATAATAAATCAGCATATAGAATGATTTCTGAAGGATCATGTGACACTGAAGACTGGTAATGATGCTGGAAAATAAGCTTTGCATCACAGAAATAGATTACATTTTAAGTATGAGTATACTTAAATAGAAAACCATTATTTTAAATAGTAATAATATTTCACAATTTTCTGTATTTTTGATCAAATAAATGCAGGCTTGATGAGCATAAGAGACTTCTTTCAAAAACATTAACAATAGTAATGTGTCCAAACTTTTGACCGGTACTGTATAAGTAAAAATATACTAAATTTAAAATAAAATGTTGTATAAATAGAAAGGTTAGGAATCAATCATATTGGTTTCAAGTGCTTTTTATTGGGGTGGGAGCAGCCTCCAACATGAATTTTGCCTAGTCCTACAATGCAAATCTTTAGGAACTCTTTTCCTATGGCGTTATTTGAATGACAAATGTCGAGAGCGCATTATCTCTCCGGGCGAGAGCAGCGTCTATCTGAGCGCGCGCGTCCGGTTTTGTGCGAGAGCAAAGGAAATCCGCGCTCGCGCATTATATTAATGTGCTTTTGCGCTACAATAATGCGCTCTCGACATTTGTCATTAAAATAACGCCATATTTTCCTAATCATTCATTGTTCCCACTCCGCGCCAGTGAGGGCGATATTGCATTATGTCCAGACGAACGCACATGTAGAAGAACAGCGTACTTTTGCCTCTACAGTATGTGAAGCGGCTTGCTGGTTCATGTTGAAATAAGGTAGGTATAAAGTTTGAGTGTTCATAGGTGCGCGTCTTCTTATTTGTAACACCGATTATGACTGTGAATGAACTTCTGTGGTGTCTCGTAGAAATCATGTTGTTACTGTACCTGTAGGAACCGTCAGCAAAAGCCGTAGAAGTTGGATTGAGTGACTAATAATTGTGATCAGAAGTTTCATTGTATTAGAAACAAAAATGCAGTGTCAAACAAATGTAATTATTTGTAAACTCTAATAATCAAATCATGCTACGGGTGGGTGAATATTGTATCAACCAGCTGTTTTACAGTTCAGTACAAGGTCGTGAACAGACAAAAACGGCGAAGTTTAACATTTTAAAAAGCTTTTGCACTTAACTGAAGTAGGATAAACATATAGGCTGCTTCGCTTGCGGAAATGGAGGCTTTACAGTTTTGCTTGGTATAGTTTGGTTGAAGTCAACATATAAGACAAAATGGAGAGTATTTACGGAAGCGTATTTGGTCTAACGTTACATTACTTGCACGCATTGTGTCGTTATACGCTATTCAGATGTAATACAGTAGTCAACATTCGAAGTGGATCAGAAAAGTTCATCAGAATTGTCCTAAGACAAGAACGCATTTTGGTTCTAGGACAATTTTGATGAAAGGTTTTGATCCACTTCAAATGTTGGCTACTGTATATTTGTGCAACTTTTTGGTCAAAAGCAACAAATATTGTACAGTATCACGGTAGAAATAGTTTGCAATATAATATGTGGTGAAATGGTTATTTTTTAAATTTACATAAGTATTTATATTAGCAAACACGTCTTGCAGATGTAAATGCAGACGTCAAATAGACATCCCTGTGATGTACGTATGCTATCAGGGCTGTTTGCCTCATGTAAACTTCTACAGCGAAGAAGTGTGGTAAATTTCGATTTTACCTTTACCTCAGGTTGTCGACGGAGGTGGGTTGCCATGGCATCACGATCAGGACCGCGCGCTACAGGAACAGACGGCAGCGACTTTCAGCACCGCGAGCGCGTGGCGTCACACTATCAGATGAGGTACATACTGTTTTTGAAAAAAAAGTTGCCAGTCACCGCCAGCATTTTTGATGATTTTTAATAAAATTTCATGGCCCCCAGAATATTTTGTTTTATGAATATCTGAACATGCGATACATCAAAATAAAGAACATATATCCCTCTACTTAAAAAAAAAATCCGTTTTATTCTAGCTTCAAACATTCTTTTTTTTATCAACACTTGAATGTAGGTAAGTTTTATAAAAACAACAACAACAACATATTGAGCAAAAAGCAGAGAAAATCACGTTTTTGTCAAATACTACATCTGGATCATATTCAGTAGGATGATCAAAGCAAAGATGCAGTAGATTGCTTCATCAACACCCCCATAGCTTGCACAGTCCTTTGCCACTTCCGGGATCGCCATTTCACTCGGTAACATTAGGCAGTTTTCATTTATATGCTGTTTATTGTTGATGATCGCATTGTTTTTCGTATGCATATGCATACATACGAGATCGCTCGTTTCGGCGTCTTCCTCGCATGTTTTTTTGATCAGCACATTCTAGTAGGGATGGAACGATTACCGGTTTTACGATAAATCATGATAAAATGCCCTGACGGTTAGTATTATCGTTTAAAATTTAATTATCATCAAAACCGTGTTTGATTATCGCGATTTTGAAAACTCGCGGTAAATCCTGTCCAGCCAGCATCAGTCTGACGCAGAAGCAGCATGCAATGTTGTTGTTGTTTTTTTGCACGAGACGAAATGGCAGAAGGCAGTGACAGCGCTCGGGAGATTTTTCAGCCATCTAAGAGGACCAAATCGGAGGTCTGGTTGTATTTTGGCTTTTACAAGAAGTCCTGAAGGCAATTTAATCAAGGACGGTCACCCTGTCTGCCGATCTTGCAATAAGAAAGTCACTGCAAAAGGCGGAAACGTGTCATTTTACAAGAGTCCTGAAGGCAATTTAATCGAGGACGGTCACCCTGTCTGCTGATCTTGCAAGAAGAAAGTCGCTGCAAAAGGGGGAAACGCATCAAATTTGCTCAGTCATCTTCGTGACCACCACCCACTGTTATATAGCGAATGCAAGGTAACTTTTACCTCAATACCAAAACTAACTGGGCAAATAATTGGACAAAAAATATTGATTAGAGATTAAATATTTCGTTATCTCCCTTGTAATTAACGCAAAGCTTCTGCAAAGAAAAGTTTGCAGCAAGTGGCTTTGAGCTAAGACGAACGAACGTTCAAACTATTAAGGTTGACATTTAAGGGATAATGTATTGTATATTCATAGTTAACTTATTACACGGATTTTTTTTTGTTTACCTATAATAATATATAAATACGGGGATATGAAATATTGAATTTACTTACATTTCACTGCTGGTCATATATTCTGTATATAACCATGTATGTGACAAATAAACAAATATTGAATTGAGATTAATGTTTTAAAATCTTACCCGTTTATAAATCCATTATGAACAGTGTACAAAACAATAGTCAGGACAATATGATCACTACAGCAAAATTATAGTAGTATTAATACTAAATTCCTCTGATTTCATTTTCAATGCAATCAAAAACTGAGACGCAAGACGGCAAGCTGCATTTGAACGAAACGAGAGAGAGCGCCTCCGCGGTGATACAAGAGATATAGATGTGTGCTGTGTTATAATGCGTTGCAATTGACAACAGTCATTATAAGCAAGGAAATGCAGCAGAACAGAATCAAGTATTCCAGTAGTATAGTCAGCGAGATCGCTCGTTTCTGCGTCTTCCTCGCATGTGTTTTTGATCGGCACATTCTAGACTCACCCGAGCGCATAACGGCGAGATCGCTCGTTTCTGCGTCTTCCTCGCATGTGTTTTTGATCGGCACATTCTAGACTCATTCAGGAGATGCGTAATAGCGCCCCCGAGCGCATAACAGCGAGAACGCGGAAAACCGGAAAATTCCGTGTTTGACGGGGAAAGAGTTAATGTAAAAATATAATTCGTAGCAGTATTTTAGTCTTGTATTTACAGTGTCCCGTGAGTAACATAACTTTCGTGTAAGGTTAAGTCCAAACAGTGAAATGTTTTAAAATTCACCATTATGTTCACTGTGATAGTATGAAAAATGAAAATAAGCTAGTATGATCATTAACCTGTTAGCCAATATATTAAGACATGTCGTGGGTATATATAGGGGAATGACCCCTTAAAACTACTTAAAAATTGCAGTTCCTCTGATCCTGTTGAAATGACTGTTCTCAATCTCATCAGTGTGGCCCTGAAGTCTGAGATCAGGAAGCTGAACATCGCTCATGCAGTGGTCTGGTTGCTTGTAGCAGCACAGGTGGTGGTCAGTCAGCTGAACTTGGTATCCCATAAAGTGGTGGCCTCTCCTTACCAATGGGAATACTTGTATCTTCTGAGCATCATACCTACCGTCTTCAGTTTCATGGCTTTGCCAAAAAACAACATCAGTTACCTGGTCATCTCAATGATCAGCGCCGGGCTTTTTTGTGTCGCTCCTATTCTTTATGGAGGGATGGAGATGTTCCCTGTGGCTCAGCAGCTTTATCGGCACGGCAAAGCTTATAGGTTCATCTTTGGCTTCTCTGCTGTCTCTATAATGTACTTAGCTTTGATTATTTCACTTCAAGTACATGGCTGGCAGATCTACTACAGCAAAAAGCTGCTGGATGCCTGGTTCACCAGCACACAAGATAAGAAGAAGAAATAAGAGACTGCTGGAGAATAATAGTTTGTCAGCTGCTTATATGTGTCTTTATTTTCTCTTCCCGAGGGCTCTTCGATCACATACATTTTTATGATTACCCGACTAAGTACTTTGAGCCTAAGAGGAGATCAGATGTGTAAAACCAGGATGTTCAGTGTCAAGCTTCTCATCCACTGGCTCTCAGCCCAGATCAAGATGTCACTGAAGTCCGTTTCTGCTTCGGTTTGAACTGCTGGCTTTGTAATCTCTCTCTGTTTCCAGCACAATTCCACATGCTGTTTAACAGATAACTCAAGTCATTATGGGATTCATCGGGATCTAGGCATATCTGGAAAATGTAACCTCAATGATGAGGAACCAGGCAGTGTGTGACGAACCACAGCAAAAGTCCATGTACTAATGTATGTCAGATATTCTGTTCTTTTCCACTAATCAGTTATCAATAAAATTATCAGAAAATGTTAACGAGTAATTTTTTTTTTGCCAGTTTTTGAATAGATCAACACATACATTTGTTTGAGGTTGTAATAATATGTAACAAATCTAAACAACAAAAATAATTTTTTAAGTAATAGTAATAAAATAAATGAATATGTTGTAATGTTGTCGAGCTGCTAGATGGCAGTTGAAATTCCACAGTTCTTTATAGATGGTAACTTTGTATTTGCTCTGGATTAGTTATCTGGTTTGGCTTTATATAAAGATGAAAAACACAAGTTCATAAGAATGAATATTACAGTGTTTTTAAGCTTGCAGTAATGCCCTTTCCTTTTTCTTCCTCTGAATGAAACAACCCAAAGGTATTTTTTTATAGAAATGCTCAGCAGATAATTAACTAAGGTTGGCGAGTTGTTTAAAGCGACAGTTCGCCTAAAAATTAAAATCTTGTCATAATTTACTCACCCTCAAGTTTTTCCAAACATATATGAGTTTCTTCTGTTGAAAACTAAAGAAGATATTTTGAAGATTGTTGGTAACCAAACAGTTGATGGTAGCCAGTGACTTCTATAGTATGGAAATAATAATAATAATAAATACTATGGAAGTCAATGGCTGTTGTTACCAGCAGCTGTTTGGTTACCAACATTCTTCAGAACATCATCTTTTGTGTTTAAAAGAAGAAAGAAATTCATAAAGGTTTGGAACAACATGAGAGTGAGTAGCTAAATGATGACAACATTTTCATTTTTGCGTGAACAGTCCCTTAAGAGTTGACCTCAGGTTTTACTGTACGTGTTTGCTTGACGTAACTCTTTATAAGAAACCATGATTTGTAGATGTTGTTAGTTATTTAAAAAAAAAAGCAAATATTAATTTGTGGTGGTGAACAGTGTACTCGTTCCAAGAAAATAGATACTAGAACTGTACTGCATACAGTAGGTTTAAATTGATGCATGAGGCTTTTGCTGTGCATGCCAGACTATTTCTTTAAGGTCTGGTCAGTACGTGGCCAATAAGGCAGCAGAGTCGATGTGGAGGTTTCTATAGGTAAGTGTATCCTCCTCCATGGATGCACAGGTTCCAAAGCTTTAATAGCTTACACAGATTAACGCGTTTAACCTTTGCACCTCATTCAGCTTTATTCCTTTCGGAAGTTCTCGTGCAACACGTTTCTGTCTTCATTTCAAAATACACTGTCAGGAATATTCTCACAGTACGTTTGCAATGTTAAACCATCATCACCATTTGATGTTGGCAGCTGGGTTCAGTGTATATCAGTGTTCACAGCTCTATCCACAAGCTACAACAGTTAATAAAAAAAGAGAGAGAAATAGTCTCTTCATTAGTAAACTTAAGTAGTTCAGACAGGATGCTGAGGAAAAACACTGACCTCCCAGCATGAAAATTCTCGTCTTGCTGTCTGAATGTTCAGCATGTGCATGACTGCATATTGTCTAATATATTTATATACTATAAAGGCAGGAGCGTTTCTTTATCATAATGGTTTTCTGCTTTTGGGGGTTCGTGCTTTTGGCCATTAGTTTGCGTTATCAGTGTTGAGATGTGCTGTTGATTTGCCTGTTGTTCAATGGCATATCTGAAATGACAGCAATTTGCATCTAATACAAGGCTCACTTTGAATAACAAAATGAAGTTGAGTAATTTATTTTTAAACGTGTGACACACGCCAATCTTTTACACAATGCAGTGTTTACTTGGCCGTGAAATCAGTTTGTTTTGCAATGGCACATTAGTAGAGTGCACGCACGCATAGACGTATTGTGATATTAATCGCGTGCGCGCCTGCTTTGAATCTCCAGAATATTCAACAAAGATTTGTTCTTAAGTAAAGAGATATTAGGTTGTGTATACAAATGTCAAATTATTCACATGATATCATTACCTATCTACGTACATTTGACAGATTGAGAAGCTTAAAATACAAAGGAAACAGCAGTATTTTCTTTATCATTTTTATTATTATTAAAGGGATGGAACACCCAAAATTTACTCTCATGCTATCCCCAGATGTACAGACTGACTTTCTTAGGATGAGGGTGTTTTTCTTCTAAATAAAGAAAGTCAATTATATCTGGAATGGCATGAGTTTGAGTAATTTTAATTTTGAGATGGACTATCAATTTAAAATAGCCTATATTTTCATAATTACGAATACACTTTTTTTCAGACTAGTTACTAAAGCCTAGATATGTCTGCCAAGTAGAAAAATGATACGACCTGCCCGATCCAACATGTTTCTTGTCATTTTTGGTTTTTGCAAAACATTGCACATTACAGTGTCCATAGCTCTTTTTTTTCTTAAAATGCAAATATATTATGTAAAACTCAACATATGAGATCCTCCTACATAAGTCATAAGCAGACATTTCCGAGAACCAGATCTGGATTATTAATGGGATGATGATGGATCGCTCCATGCTGCTGCTCATATTTCTTTCAGGTAAGGGATTATTGTAACATTAACAGATTAACTGTCAGAAAAATTGATTTTTTTTTTAAATTACATTTTTTTATTTTAGATGTAGGGCAGGTTTTATATATATATATATATGTGTGTGTGTGTGTGTGTGTGTGTGTGTGTGGTTTATGTCAATAGTGATATGATGATTGTTATAATAGATTTTGATACAATTTAAAAAAAAGTTATATTGTGTTTTAAAAATTAGATTTAACCAAAGAAACATGTTAGTGAACCCTGTTGTTTTGACTGAAATACTTTATTTATTATTATTATGATTTCAATTTATATTCATATATATATGTGACTAAGCTTTAGATATAAACATAATCTCACTACACTTTTACATTTTTTTTTGTGTGCAATTTTTAATTATAATTTTTTTTTTGGCTGCCAGATACTTCAGATTCCCCAGTTTAGGCTGATTTGCATGTGTCACAGGGATTTAAAGAATTATGTGCTGGAGTTTCACTTGCAAATGATGTCTAAGTGCAGAGTTGTCATCGGGTGGTCTGTCTTTATGGTATACCATACTTATTGGGCCAGGGAATAGGCAGCCCACCCATAAAATACTGTCTTGGCCCTGTTTTGGGTGCATAAATAAACTGCAAATAAACTCACTACGCTCTGTAGAAGAACCATTTTGGTTCCCCAAAGAACCTCCCAGTGAAAACTCTTAAAAGAACCAATTATATATTATAGTGTGCATTTAAAAAAATTTTTTTTAAAATAATTTTATAATCTACACTCTTAGAAATATTAGTTCTTTATTGGCAGCTTTGGTTCCATGCAATCTTTCCATTGCACAAAAATGTTCTTTAAAGTGAAAAAGATACTTTAGATTATTAAAATGTTCCTCACTGTATGAAAAAAAAAATGGTTCTTTTAAGAACTGCTCACTGAAAGGTTCTTTTGGGAACAAAAAAGGGTTAAAAAATGTTCTCTGAAGGGTTGCGGAACCCAAAATGGTTCTTCTATGGCAGTGGTTCTCAATTCCAGTCCTCGCGTACTACCGCTCTGCATATTTCGTATGTCTCTCTTAATTTAACACCTGATTCAGATAACCAGTTCGTTAGAAGAGAGCTCCATGAATGAACTGTGTTCCGACTGACATGAACATTCATTCACGGATTTGCACTACACCACTTCCTGCAGCGTCTTAACACACAGATGAAACTTACTAGAGAAGTGTGACATTATATACCTCTGTAAACAAATACAATTTAAATTCACATTCACATTAATGCCCTTTGAATGGGACATATACGCTCCCTTCGAACTGGAATCATGGCGGAATATCCTGTGATGTTCAATTCGTAGGGCACTAACGGTCGAATAGAACAAACGTCTAAAGTGATAAGAGAAACATACAAAATGTGCAAAGCAGTGGTACACGAGGACTGGAATTGAGAGCCACTGTTCTGTGGCATCACTGCGAAAACCCACTTTTGGAAGTGTAAATATCCTTTTTTCAGTTTAAAGAACCTTTTGTGCAATGGAAAGGTTTCATGGATCTTAAAAGTTCTTCATGGAACCATGAATGCCAATAAAGAACTTTTACTTTTAAGAGTGTAGCTCTCAATAGGACAACACTCTCATTATTTAAAGTGTTTAAAAACAATATATGAAATCATATTGTACCAAAATTATAGTGCTGATCTAAACTGAATTGTTTTCTTCTGTTTGAACAGCATTTGTAAATGAGAATGGACTGATTCTTGGGGAAACTACATCTGCTACTACTGTGCTGTTTACTAAGACTGACACCACTTTTCTAAAGACCACATCATCTGCTCCTATGACCACCAAACCAGAAACTACCACTCCTATTACCACTACTACCAATCCTACTACCACCCCTGTTATCACTACTACCACCCCTACTACCACCCCTGTTATCACTACTACCACCCCTACTACCACCCCTGTTATCACTACTACCACCCCTACTACCACCCCTGTTATCACTACTACCACCACATTAAGTGCTACGACCACCAGGTCACCCATAACTACCACTTCAACCACTTCGTCTACATCAACTACCATCCCTAACCCGCTTTTGACCACTACTCAACCTACAGGTATGCATTTCAGAAGAGTTGTCTTAAATTCTGGCCTGTAATATAAGTAAGACCATTTCAAGTTTTGGTCGAGGATGACTTATTAGTTTTGTTGCAGGTAATACCTGTCCAGAGGAAGCACTCAATGGTTTGACCTTCCCACTCACTGTGATCGGTCAGATTAGTTATTCAACACAGCTTTGCCCTCCAGGAACAGCCAGCGGTATGTAGTATTACAAAGTAAACAGTCATAAATACAAAAACATATATAAGCATTAGTGGAAAAAATTAAAATAAAATAATGATAAGGCCATCAGATCTCAGATCCTTTATCTTGACAAACTTAAAATAAAAAAAAAATTATAGTAATTTTAATTTAACTTAATTTGTGTCAGAAGTTGTTTAAGTCAGACATACATAACAAAATATGCTAAACTGCAGCTATTTTAGTTTGGGTTTGTTATTTTTTGGTTTGTGTTCTTGAAGCAAGCATGTTTAACTGTTCTTGTATGTCTTTTATTTCTTCTGTAGCTGGTTTTCCTAAGGCCTCAGCTCAGTGTTTGAATTTACCACTTTTCCACGCATTTGGAGGAGTTAAACTTCTGGACTGTGGCTTGTACCTGGAGGTGTTCAAAAGCAAAGTCAACGTCTGTATTTACATCTTTGAAATTTAATGGGGGACACTGGTTGACAATTTTAACAAATTCACATTCATTTTGAATGACAAAAGTTTATGCGAGTGTTATTTTAGTATCATTGGTGTTTATTAATGTTTTGAATGAGTTTTTATTCCATTTTATTTTTCACATTTAGCACTGTTAATTATTGTATTATATTATCCATTTTTAATGTTAAAATTGCAGCCCATTCTATACATTTCTTGTATAAAATTTAATTATTTATATATTAATATTTTAAGTTTGTGGTAGTTTAATGGTGTAATTAAGAGTTTGATTACTGTTGGCAAACACATTTCTTTCGACAAAAAAAAACAAAAAAACTGGTTGATATATTTGTAGTAGTCGTCAAATGTAAAAAAATATTAAATTAATTTTAATATTTTAAAATTAATAATTTTAAAATAATATTTTACAGTAAACTCAGGTTTACTGTAGTCATTATTTAGTCAATGGTTTGAACTCTTTAATTTTGAGTGCTTTTGATTAAACAAATATTGGCACAATGGTTTTGGTTGTTTTGTTTAGGGGACTCTGGAAGAGAATATGTACGTTGCCTCCAGTGTCCAGATACTCACGTCCAAACCTGAGCAGCTGACGTCCCAGAACATCACCTCAGCTGCTACGACTGTCAATAACCTGCTGTCCGCCAGCATGTTAAATGAGGTAAGAATGTACAAACAATACAATATGTTAATTTGTTTGTCTGGCAGTGTGACTAGATTAAAATCATTATGTAGAAATGTAATAATAGTGTAATAATAATGATATATCTTTTATACAGTCAGTTGCAGAGTCCATGGTGGCCACCATCAGTCAGCTCATGCACACTGATAAAGACCAATACTCTGAAGACACTTACGATGCCCTTGAGAAGTATTTACACTCCACACATACCTGTCCCACACAAACACAACACTGTACACTGTAAAACACAACAGTGTGTATACTGTA